>NC_084564.2:24347500-24455000 GCF_033978685.3 Nerophis lumbriciformis
TATTACAATGGTTGGGATCTGTGCTTTTGCATGATGTATTAGTTACTATGGTAATCTAATAAATTACTATGGTCATCTAAGTCACAGCAGCTCAGACGAGGCACCAAGCAGTGTGGGTGGGGAGCGTTTCCACAGTGTTTTTCCAGAGCGGCCAGCCTGAAATGCGGGTGTCAGGGACGGACGCGGAAAGAGATTTTTACAACAAAGTTCTAAAGCTTAGTGATATATAAGATAGTAGGCGAGTTTATTTTTTTACCCATCGCGTTCATATTTTGCTGTTTGTTGCATTTTTGTTGCGTTTCGCTTGATTGTAAAATATGTCGACTGAGAGGGGGTGTGACGTTCATATGTTGTCAATATTCAGTGTTTTATCGTTCATAGTTAATATTGTAAATCCTACATTCTTTCGGTCTGTCATAACGTTTTTAGCATTCAATCAGACATTATTGTAAGGTTTTGTATTAATGTTCCTAAAAATAGATATGCCGGCCCCCAGACACATTTTTTTTTTCTAAATTTGGCCCCCCGAGTCAAAATAATTGCCCAGGCCTGGTACAAACACATACCGTACTTTCCGGACTATAAGGCGCACTTAAAATCTTTTTTTTTTCCTCAAAACTTGACAGTGCGCCTTATAAGTCGGTGCGTCTAATGTACGGAATAATTGCGGTTTTGCTTACCGACATCAAAGCTATTTTATTTGGTACACGGTGAAATGATAAGTGTGACCAATAGATGGCAGTCAAACATAAGAGAAATGTGTAGGCTGCAATATAATGGCAGTCATACACAAGACATACGTGTAGACTGCAATATGACTCAAGTAAACCACATCAACATTTTATATGTTCCATTGAAAATATAGAACATTACACTGGCCCTGTGGTGCACTCAAAAATCTATCAAAATGTTTTAGTACGACTTTGGTAAGCTATATGGTCAGAGAGTGTTTGGGCCTGTGTGTGTGTGTATGTGTGTGTGTGTTTTGTCCCGTCTTGTCTTGTCTTGTCTCATAGTAACAGTGGTACTATTGTATTGTTAGTGTACAGGAGCTTTTCTTGTTTTTGTTTGTATAGTATTGTTCTTGTATTATATTGTTTTTGTTAAATGTGGAATGAGTGAGAGGGGTTGGGATATTATAAGCATCTGCTTCATCCAACCCCCTTTCAAGCCTTGCATAAATGTCTCTGCCAAAATATAAAAAATAAATAAAATGTGTGTTGTTGTACTGTGCAGGTTTGAAATAAATACTTCTATTCAATTCTATGAAGCCGCACCTCTTGATTAATTGTACTGTGCCTCAACATACGAGTATTATTATGGTGTGTGTATAAGGTATTATCTGGCGTTTTGTTTCGCAATATTATGCAAAAGCAACTTTTCTTACCTTCTGGTACCTGCTGGTCTGTATTTGGGATGTGCAAAAATCCTGAAAAATTGCGCGCATCCGCCTTTGTAGTCCGTAGTCCATAAGCTTCTTCTTTTTCTCTATCTTCTTGTTATGGGACATTCATCCTCCGCTGTTGTCATTTCTAATATAAAGTAGTGTAAAGTTCTTATTTATATCTGCCATGAAAGTGCTAAAACATACCGGTGTAGTGAGTTTACATTATTCACCCAAGGAACTTTAGTTATTAGAGAGTTCCGGTCGGTCGGTTTTTCACGGGACACATTTCCGGCGGATGAGGAGATGCTGCTCCGTTATTGATTGAAGTAAAGTCTGAATGTCATTAAAACAGTTAGCTCCATCTTTTGACACTTCTTCCACTCCCGTTCTTGCACGCTACACCGCTACAACAAAGATGACGGGTAGAAGACGCTGCCGAAGGTGAGCCACGTAAATAAAACCGCCCACAAAACGGCGCATCCTGAAGCGACTGTCAGAAAGCGGTTTGAAGATGATCTGTAAAACATCATCTATGCAACATTTTGATGCGCCCTATAATCCGGTGCGCTTTATATATGAAAACAGATCGAAAATAGACTATTCATTGGCAGTGCGCCTTATAATCCGGTGCGCCCTATGGTCCGGAAAATACGGTAAATAAAAAACAAAAAACATCTATCCATGCTAATGTTGTGTATGTTTCGCACATGTATTGGATTACATTAGATGGCGCAGGTGTATCTAATGCAATGTTGCTTTGACAAAGTCATTTGAGCCTGAGACTGCACCATACTGACGTAGAATGAGTCCAACATCAGCCAAAAATGCTAAAATAATATCTAAACCGTAGATACCAAACCATAAATATATGGAAAAGCTGCTGCTGGTGTGTTGGACGTTGAAGCAGCTGTAAAGATATACCACAGAAGTCCGCTCTACTCGGTAAATGTTGTATGTAATCATTACGTGACTTCATAAAACTACTAAAGTTGTTTGTGGTACATTCTATTGTATTGTTTTTATATAATATTTCTTATCTAAAAGTTAGTATTTCTTTTTAAAGGGCATGTTGAATGTTTAAATTGATTTAAGATATATTTTGAGTTAAGAGCGCCGTCACAGAACCAACTAAGCTTGTGCTTTGAGGTGCTACTTTAATCATATAGCTGCTGAAAAATTGTTGACTATATACGAGTGGAGAAAATAGCTGTTTTTTTATCACCATTATCATAAAATTAGCTTCATGAATTGTTTGCTATTTCTGAGCAAACTGTGCATCTGTCCAGGTCATATGTGTGTGTGAGTGGCAGGAAGAAAGGCTCCGAAGATAGGACGGCATATCTGTTCAGACATTTTTTTGAAGAAAAAATAATAGCGTCTAATACTCGGGTCAATACGGTGTATTCAGCAAGTAACATTTTATGTCAGTGTCCCCAAAACATTTGCCATCAATTTGGTTCTGTTGGGGTTGATTAAATTAATAACATTTATGGATACCTTCACATGTTTTTTTTTATAGTGCATTAGTGCAATTTATATTCTTCTTGCTTGTATTTTAGATATTAAATCCTGGACGGCAGATAATGTGTTAAAACAAAACATGACGTTTAGTCATCGTCCCTGAGAGAAAACACATACACTACAAGTGCACTTGTCTTTTAATTATTCCCAAAGTCATGACACACACTCCCTGGATGGCATCTTTCCGTTTTTATGGACACTGTCTATGGAACAGCTTACCAGAGAACTTCAGGGCCTCAGAGAACGGTCATTATTTTAAGAGCAGGCTTAGACTCACCTTTTAGATTTAGTTGTTAAATAATATTTATTAATTTTATTTCAGTTTATTCTTATTTTTTATTCATACTAGCTTTTATTGTGTCAATTTATTATATATTTACTGTACATTGTTGCGTCTGACCAGTCTTCCTCTCAGGGAATACAAGTCACTGGTCAATCCCAAATTCTTTCAGATGACATATATGCTGAGTAAGAAGGACCATCAAGACAGAATAGGAATATTATCAAGTTTTACTAAAGATTCAGGAGACCAGTCCTACAGTCCGTTAATAGCGGCATCTAGAAGCGGTCTGAAAATCAAACGGGAAGAGACAACTTATTGAATACGAAAACAGCCCCCACCCTGCCTCATTGTTCTAATACAGATAAGATAAGAAGGGAGGACTCCAACTTCCAGCTCCGACCAGCTCAGTGGCCTTGTGGTTAGAGTGTCCGCCCTGAGACTGGGAGGTCGTGAGTTCAAACCCCGGCCGAGTCATACCAAAAACGGAAAAAAATGGGACCCATTGCCTCCCTGCTCGGCACTCAGTATCAAGGGTTGGAATTGGGGGTTAAATCACCAAATGATTTCGGAGCGTGGCACATGTTGCTGCTCACTGCTCCTCTCACCTCCCAGGGGTGAAAATGAGGATGGGTCAAAGCAGAGGACACATTTCACCACACCAAGTGTGTGTTAAGTTAAAGTTAAAGTACCAATGATTGTCACACACACACACTAAGTGTGGTGAAATTATTCTCTGCATTTGACCCATCACCCTTGATCACCCCCCGGGAAGTGAGGGGAGCAGCGGGCAGCAGCGGTGGCCGCGCCCGGGAATCCTTTTTGGTGATTTAACCCCAATTCCAACCCTTGATGCTGAGTGCCAAGCAGGGAGGTAATGGGATTGGATTGGGTCCCATTTTTATAGTCTTTGATATGACTCGGTGTGTGACAATAAATAACTTTAACTTTAACTTTGTTTCTGTGTGTGTGTGTGTGTGTGTGTGTGTGTGTGTGTGTGTGTGTGTGTGTGTGTGTGTGTGTGTGTGTGTTTTAGGTCTGAAAACCACTTTGTGTTGCATTTTTTTAATGTAAGAAAAGCCCTTGAAAATCATGTTCGATTTGATTTGATATAATTAAAATTTTAGTCCTGATAACTACTTATCAGAAACATTTGTAACATTTTGACACTAATTAACATTTCTGGCGGTCCAACAGTTTTCAGAGTGGCCTCGTAAAAATGGATTGAATCATATTCTTTCTTTACTGCAGGCATACTTGCCAACCTTGAGATCTCCGAATTCGGGAGATATTTTCAAGTATTTCTTACACACACATATATATATATATATATATATATATATATATATATATATATATATATATATATATATGTATATGTATATATATAAATAATTCGTTCATGAATGAGTATATCTGTTCGGCCACCGTGTTCAATGGAGAAGTCTGATCTACAAAATGTGATGTGCAGGCAGCATACCCCTTCCCCTTCGAGCTGTCCTGGATGAACTGAAATTATTTTTTCCAATCATTTTGGAACTTGCAAGCGCACTTCTTCTTCTTACTCGTCGTCGCCATGTCTCTTCTTCGTTCTTCTGCTTTATCTCTGTTATGTTTTTGGACATTACTACTTGCCGTAGTTTTGAAGCAATGCATGATGGGAATATGGATGTTGTGTATCAGTGTATTAACGTGCCGGCTGGAATAAACACACGCTGAGAAATAGCTCCGTGCCTGCCTACGTTATGGGTTGTAGATAAACCTATGGATAACGGAGACATATATAACAGTCTCCTTTTCAGGTGAGAGAAGACGCTAAAGGCAGCGCCTTTAAGGTACGCCCCCAATATTGTTGAAATCGTGAGAAATTCGGAGAATGGTTGCCCCGGGAGATTTTCGGGAGGGGCACTGAAATTCGGGAATCTCCCGGGAAAATCGGGAGGGTTGGCAAGTATGCCTGCAGGATACTTCATTCATGTTTCTGCCTATCCTGTCCCTGCTTGCATCCATTCGCCATTGACTTCAATGACTCTCCTCTGTGTGCATTTGCCTCTAAACACATGGAAGTAGATACTGTAGGTACGGTGGGAGTCATGAATGGACGGATATACTCATGTACATGTGTAACAGTCAATGCAAGTGAGGGGTCGGTGAGGAAGGGGGTGGGAGTGACGGAGCATGTGTTGGTGAAACGGATATTAAAATATTCCTTAGGCGTGGAGATAGCTGCGATCAAGGGAACAATAGAGCAAGATAATGAAAAGAAGAACAAAAGTAGTCCCCGTGTGTGGTGTATGCAACCCCCTCACCCCGCAGAACCCCCCCACCCCCCATCCTCTATCCTTCCTTGTCTCCTTCTCTGCACTCATTTACATAGTAATCATCCTGAACTCTGCATGTGGGCTTGAGATGGACACATGGGTAGATGGATAGATAGCGAGATGGACAGACGGATGGATAGATGGATAGAAAGAAAATTACATGGATAGATGGAGAGTCTTTGGATGCAAGTGCATGTGTTTTTTTCTTCTGCCTTGCCTGATGAACAGAGGAGGTTGTCCTGGCAACGTGATGAGACGCAGATATGCAAATAAGGCAGGAGGGTGAGCTTACACACACACACACACACACACAAACACACACACACACACACACACACACACTCGCACGCACACACTGCGGTACGAGTGGAGCTAATTTCACACACACGTCGTGCTGAGGCTGCAGCAAAAGTGTGCGGGTGCATGCCTCGTTCATACAATTTCTTTCCCTCCTTTCCATTCACTCCCAATTAATGCGGCCCCTGACTTTATTAACTCACCGGTTGGCCCGATCCAGGGCTGGAGCAGTAGATGGTGTACTTGCGGATGATACCATTCGGTTTATGAGGGGGTAACCAGGACACCACCACACTGCTGGCAGAGGAGGGCACAGCCTTGATGCCAGCTGGGGGGCCAGGGTCTGCATCGTAGAGAGAAAGCGAGGACACACGGAGTACAATGTCAGCACAGGAAAGAAGCAAAGGTGCACTCTAAAAGTCTGCTGTTGGGCATTAAACCACATTCAGTACCCTTAGATTCCTATCTTAGTCAATTTGACATTGCAATTACAACATTTTAATACATTTTACAGCTAAATAATTTCAGGGGAAGAGCATTCAAATTAACCATGTACGTGCCGCAGGGGGTGGAGCTTTGACCATTTCACTAAGGCAGGAAGCCTCGCCCACTGCTCCCCGCGGGCAAAGGTAATGATTAGGGTTTTTTGGCCTCAGATCTGATTTTTTTGGCTTGAGACGCAGACCCGATCCAATTTGGAGGCCCAATCCAATACTTTGACTACAATAATAATACTAATAATAGTAATTAGAGATGTGCTTTTAAATGTAATATCGGAAATTATCGGTATCGGTTCGGAAATTATCGGTATCGGTTTCAAAAAGTAAAATGTATGACTTTTTAAAACGCCGCTGTACGGAGTGGTACACGGACGTAGGGAGAAGGACAGAGCGCCAATAAACCTTAAAGGCACTGCCTTTGCGTGCCGGTCCAATCACATAATATCTACGGCTTTTCACACACACAAGTGAATGCAAGGCATACTTGGTCAACAGCCATACAGGTCACACTGAGGGTGGCCGCATAAACAACTTTAACACTGTTACAAATATGCGCCACACAGTGAACCCACACCAAACAAGAATGACAAACACATTTCGGGAGAACATCCACACCGTAACACAACATAAACACAACAGAACAAATACCCAGAACCCCTTGCAGCACTAACTTTTCCGGGGCGCTACAATATACACCCCCCGCTATCCCCTACCACCCCCCCACCTCAACACCCGCCAGAACCCTGCACCCCTACCAACCCCGCCCACTTCAACCTCCTCATGCTCTCTCAGGGAGAGCATGTCCCACATTCCAAGCTGCTGTTTTGAGGCCTGTTAAAAAAAATAATGCACTTTGTGACGTCAATAATAAATATGGCAGTGCCATGTTGGCATTTTTTTTCATAACTTGAGTTGATTTATTTTGGAAAACCTTGTTACATTGTTTAATTAATCACAACAAAATTAGGCATAATAATGTGTTAATTCTACGACTGTATATATCGGTATTGGTTGATATCGGAATCGGTAATTAAGAGTTGGACAATATCGGAATATCGGATATCGGCAAAAAAGCCATTATCGGACATCTCTAAAAGTAATAATAATATTAATGATGGATTACAATTTAAATAGCAATTTTTTAGAAACCAAAGTAGAGTTGTATGGTATACCGGTATTAGTATAGTACCGCGATACTAATGAATCGTATTCGCTACTACACCGCCTCTAAAAAAAAACGTCCAACCACCCCCTGTCCCCCTGTCATCGTCACTGGTTTACGAGCAGATGAGCATGTTCAGCAGCGCACAATCACAGAGTACTTACAAGCAGACACAGTGTGTAGACAGAAAAGGGAGAACGGACGCATTTTGGCTTAAAAACTAAAGATAAAAGTGAAGTTATAACACTGAAACGCCCTCAGGAAGAGGTGCTTTAAGACATGGCGAACTAGCTAGCGGCTGAAATCCAGCCCCAGTCAGCAGTGTTTTAGCTACTTCTAAATCACTAATCTTCGCCTCCATGGCGACAAATTAAGTACGTTTCTTACAAGTATCATCCCTGCAGGACGAGGAATAGCTAAACATGCTTCACTACACACCGTAGCTCACCGGCATCACAATGTAAATAAACGCCATTGGTGGATCTACACATGACATCCACTGTAATGATACCAAGTACAGGAGCGTATCTAGTCGATGCTACTATGATTACATTATTATTTTTTTCGCATCACAACATCTTCTTTTGTTTAAAAAAAATATATATTATGTTTATAAACTCAGGAAATATGTCCCTGGACACATGAGAACTCTGAATATGACCAATGTATGATCCTGTAACGACTTGGTATCGGATTGATACCCAAATGTGTGGTATCATTCAAAACTAATGTAAAGTATCAAACAACAGACGAATAAATGATTATTACTTTTTAACAGAAGTGTAGATAGAACATGTTAAAAGAGAAAGTAAGCAGATATTAACAGTAAATGAACAAGTAGATGAATAATTCATTTTCTACCACTTGTCCTTAATAATGTTGACAAAATAATAGAACGATAAATGACACAATATGTTACTGCATACGTCAGCAGACTAATTAGGAGATCCCACCTCACTCCTACCCACTTCTCCAAAGTGGGCTGGCTCAGGGTGGAGGACAGAGTAAAACAACTTGCACTGAGCCTAGTCTATAAAATTTGCTACACCTCCCTGATACCGAAGTACATGTCAAACTACTTCCTTAATGTAAATAACCGCCATAACCACAACACCAGGGGGAGCTCTACTAACCACGTTAAACCCAGATTCCGATCTAACAAAGGTCTTAACACTTTCTCTTTCTATGCCACATCAATGTGGAATGCGCTCCCAACAGGTATAAAAGAAAGGGCATCTATATCCTCCTTCAAAACCGCAATAAAAGTACACCTCCAGGCAACTTCAACCCTAAACTAACACCCTCCCCGGATTGTTGTTAATAATCAAATGTAAACAATCAAATGCAGATATTTTTCTTATGCCTTCTGACCTCTCTCTCTCTCTCTCTCTATGTCCACTACTTGCTGTACATATCCTACCAAGTCAGACCTACACTGTTTCAATATCCATTTCTCTGTTCTCAATTGTTGATGACTGATGATAACAACTAAACCTACCCCCCCCCCCCTCCCTCCACACCCCGAATTGTAAATAATGTAAATAATTCAACGTGCATACCCTGATGATTATCTTGTGTGATGACTGTATTATGATGATAGTATATATCTGTATCATGAATCAATTTAAGTGGACCCCGACTTAAACAAGTTGAAAAACGTATTCGGGTGTTACCATTTAGTGGTCAATTGTACGGAATATGTACTTCACTGTGCAACCTACTAATAAAAGTTTCAATCAATCAATCAATCAATCAATGTTTGCTTACTTACTAATACAAGACAAGTTGTCTTGTATGTTCATTATTTTATTTAAGGACAAACTTGCAATAAGAAACATATGTTTAATGTACCCTAAGATTTAAAAAAAAAAATAAAGCCAATAATTAAATTTTTTGTGGTGCCCTTTATTTAGAAAAGCACCGAAAAGTATCGAAATAATTTTAGTACAAGTACCAAAATATTGGTATCGGGACAACACTATTACAATTATTTACTATTCGTAAATCGAGGTTCCACTGTAAAAGAATAGATGCATTATTTGGCGCATTTACGATATTTGTCTTTGGACACAAGATGTGAGGGCTCAAAGTGGTAGCATAAAGTACCCAGAGCACTCTAAGAAGTATGGCAATATAAACACACTTACAGTGTGCACATATAGTCAGAAGGTCCTGGCAGGGCTAAGTCATGAATCGTTGCCATTTCAAGCCTTTGCAGCGGCAAAGTCAACAATTGCTCATGTTTGCACATCTCCGCCGTAAACACTTCCCCGTATGCCGCACGTACAACTGAGGGCAAAGGGATCAGACGGATAATCTTGAACGTATGTGAGGAGGTTGCCCCTGGACACAGCCACGGCCCGCATCCGCCTCCATGTGGTAAATACTTGCATGCACGCATACTTAAAGAGCTTGCGCTGCTACAAAGAACGGCGATAGGAAGAAGAGAAGAGAATAAAGACATGACATTTCTTAAAAAATACCCTGCCAGCCTGCCTCTTCCCTTGCCGGAGCCCTCAGGGAGAGAGCGGAGAGGCGGATCCGGATGTAATCCACAGCCCACCAGTGTAAGCACAAAATTAATTCTCTCTAAGCCACAAAGAATTAATCTCTCTCTTGTACGCCGAGACTTGCACACAAACAATAGCCCGGTTTCCCACTAACACACTCATACGAATACACACTTAAACCCCCCCCCAACAGCTTCACATGCACAGATCCACACCCTTAGGCTTGTGGAACACACGCACACACAGACTTTTTGGCTTCTTAATTCTCATTAGCACTGGTAATGGCACATCAGAGCACAAAGAGGTTTTAATCAGCTACCTCATCCTTACAAAGACCCCCTAACCACAGCACAACTGTGCCTCCCACACTGCAGCTAAAACCCGTGGAAAAAGACCGGAGTGGATCTATTAGTGTTTGAAGATAAAACCAAGGTGTGGACTTACAGTCTTCTCGGGTTTGGAGGTACAGGACTTTGCTGCGCACGCCATCGCCAGCCTGAGTGTAGGCCAGAACCTGGATGCTGTAGTTGGTGAACTTCTCCAAGCCTCTTAGCTCCACCTGCTCCTTGGTGGTGGTGATGTTCTGCATCTCACCCCACTCTGACGTGCATCACAACAACAGACAGATGCTTTTTTGTTTAGTTTTGTCTGTTTAGTGTAGGACCCTCAGCACAGGTAGAAGTAGTAAACACACCTCCGTCCGGGAAGATCGGCCAAAAGACGACACGGTAACCCTTCAGAATGCCGTGCAGGGTCATCCTGGGGGGCTCGGCCCAGGAGATGACGGCCTCGTCCGACGTGACGGAGATGGCGCGGACATTTTGAGGAGGCTGGCTGGGAACTGCAAGAAAGGAAAACAAGTCAGACGGATGCATATTTAGTTACATCTGCTTATTAGCGATCGAGCTGAATTATGCTAAATAAATACCAATTTACAAAGAAATTAATATTTTGTGCATGAATGGAATAACAAAAAATATACATTTACATATTGACTGTACATTTAAGTGGGATTTAGAAAATGAATGTGTTTATTAAGATTTATTTAGTCATTGCTCTTTGCCTAAAATGCTCGACTCAAGTCATAATTATGTACTTTGTGGTACTTTAAAATTATTAAAAAAAACAACTATCAACTACAGTCGTCCCCCGTTCATAACGGTTTATTGGTTTCTGATAAACGAATTTCCGCAAAATTGGAATCCTTACCGTATTTTTCGGAGTATAAGTCGCACCGGAGCATAAGTCGCACCTGCCGAAAATGCATAATAAAAAAGGAAAAAAACATATATAAGTCGCACTGGAGCCCGGCCAAACTATGAAAAAAACTGTGACTTATAGTCCGAAAAATACGGTAATTATAGAGTCAAAATAGGTGTTTTAACATTATGAGAGCCTTCTAGACATGAAAAAACACCCTTTTGTCACCTTTACACTCTTTTAATGCAATATCGCACTGCTCAGCCAATCAGTGGCCACGATACTCAACAGCGCGCTCTGATTGGTTTGGTCTCCTGTTGTGGCCAATACTACTGTAGTATTGATATTTTTAGTTCATTAAGCCATTTCTATACTTGAAAATGCCTAATTTGGAGCAGAAATGTTAGAGAGAAAAAAAAATCTACGACGTGGTGAAGCTGCAATATTTGAAGCACGGTGTAGCGAGGGATGACTACAGTATAAAAAAAGATATATGGTGTGATTTTTTTGCATGGTATGCAAAATTATTTTAGTACTCTATTTCCTAAAAACATTTTGATAACTAATAAATATGAACAATATAATTGTATAGGCTCCAGCATACGCATTACCCTAATGAGGATACGTGTTATACAACATGGATGGGTGGATAATATAATATACATTTTTTTTAGTATCTTTTCTTTCAGATAAAAATGGGTTAAAAAATGTTTTTTTTTATAATTACACAATATACATATATTTATAGTTTATATTTGAGGTGCTGTGTTTTATTAAGTGATAGATGCACCCTGTGGTTAATTGAGGCCCATTTTGTGTTAGACCACAGGCCACTATTTGAGAAAAAACATACACCAAAACAGACATTATGGCATTAATTATTGTGGGGAAATATAATTAAAGGTTCTTTTGGGCCTATTATTCTGCACTGGTTTATATTTTGCAAGCCAGCCATTACAAAGTAAAATGTGTGAATTGCAATTGAATAGTACATTTTCCCTACATTTCTGCAAGCCAGGACAGGATAAACATCACAAATAATTTTGATAGACACTAAAGGTTAATTACTGAAGCCCTAATTGGCATTTCCGTCGCAAACCTGGCTTGCAAAAGAATAAAACTCCTGCCCGCGGCTTAAATGTATGGGACCATCTCTCGCTCCACAACAGACTCACTCTGTTCGCTCTCATCCAGGTGTCGCTTCTGAAGCGTCGGCCTTTCAGGCTTTGAATAACACGCAGTGTCGACGTTGAACAGAAGTTGACTTGTGCGCAAAAAGAGGGCCCAGGAAGAGAGGAAGAAAGCAGACCGAAGGACAAGTGGGCAGTGAAAGACAGTGGCTGGGCCAAGTCTGCCACGGCCGTCATTCTGGGCCGGAGATGGAGAGGATGACGGATGAAGCGAGGAAACTGGGCTTTGCATGAATAGACCTTTGGGAAACGGTACTCGTAATCACATTTTTCAGTATGAGAAGTAAAGTTGTGTTACACCTGGGCAGCTTCATGATATTACAGTATTACTCAATGGCCCCTTCATTTGATTATTATCATTGTTTCCCAACAAACTGATGGAAAGCGTGTTTGGATTCAGAAGTCAAAGTGACAATCATATATTTAAAGGCCTACTGAAACCCACTACTACCGACCACGCAGTCTGATAGTTTATATATCAATGATGAAATCTTAATATTGCAACACATGCCGATACGGCCGGGTTACCTTACTAAAGTGCAATTTTAAATTTTGCGTGGAATATCCTGCTGAAAACGTCTCGGTATGACGACGCCTGCGCGTGACGTCACGGATTGTAGAGGACATTTTGGGACAGTATGGTGGCCAGCTATTAAGTCGTCTGTTTTCATCGCAAAATTCCACAGTATTCTGGACATCTGTGTTGGTGAATCTTTTGCAATTTGTTCAATGAACAATGGAGACAGCAAAGAAGAAAGCTGTAGGTGGGAAGCGGTGTATTGCGGCAGGTGTTGTGCCGGATAACGCACCCCCGCCGTAGAATGCATCCCCTGACTGTTGTGCCGAATAACACAGCCGGTGTTTCATTGTTTACATTCCCGAAAGATGACAGTCAAGCTTTACCATTGGCCTGTGGAGAACTGGGACAACAGAGACTCTTACCAGGAGGACTTTGAGTTGGATACGCAGACACAGTACCGTGAGTACGCATGCAGCTGCAGCTTCCAAACATTTGATCGCTTGCCCGTACGTGCGTGCCGCTATGTGCATGTCACGTACGTAACTTTGGGGACTTTAGGGAAATATATGTGCTGTATGAACTTTGGGGAAGTGAACGGTACTTGGGCTGTGGGATTGAGTGTGTTGTGCAGGTGTTTGAGTTGTGTTGGCGGGTTATATGGACGGGAGGGGGGAGGTGTTTGTTATGCGGGATTCATTTGTGGCATATTAAATATAAGCCTGGTTGTGTTGTGGTTAATAGAGTATATATATGTCTTGTGTTTATTTACTGTTTTAGTCATTCCCAGCTGAATATCAGGTCCCACCCGCCTCTCACAGCATCTTCCCTATCTGAATCGCTCCCACTGCCCTCTAGTCCTTCACTCTCACTTTCCTCATCCACGAATCTTTCATCCTCGCTCAAATTAATGGGGAAATCGTCACTTTTTCGGTCCGAATCGCTCTCGCTGCTGGTGGCCATGATTGTAAACAATGTGCAGATGTGAGGAGCTCCACAACCTGTGACGTCACGCGCATATCGTCTGCTACTTCCGGTACAGGCAAGGCTTTTTTATCAGCGACCAAAAGTTGCAAACTTTATCGTCGATGTTCTCTACTAAATCCTTTCAGCAAAAATGTGGCAATATCGCGAAATGATCAAGTATGACACATAGAATGGACCTGCTATCCCCGTTTAAATAAGAAAATCGCGTTTCAGTAGGCCTTTAAGTTCAGCTAGTGTAGGATTTTAATTTGACAAAAATATAAGGTTTGGAATAGCTTGCGCATCAGATATTATCATGTTAAAATCTGCATTTGCATGCATTACATTTTTTTTCTGGCAAAATTTAAATACACTTGTTAATAAAGATGAAATCTTTCACTGACGCAGATCACTTACTGGCTATCGCGAGCCATTAAAATGACGTCTCAGGCAAAAATAACAGTGTCACCATTTTTCTATTTGCAGTAAAGTATTTTGCAATGTAAAAACAAAGATAGTAGATTTCACCGTAAAAAACCCCAAAAACTGGCAGTTCAGTCGTCAGAAATTTGCCATGAAAATTACAGTTTTTCAATTTATAGTAAAGCACTGTAAAAATAAACGATCATAGATTTTACCGTAAAAAACAACAACTGGCGATTCAGTCGTCAGAAATATATATATATATATATATATATATATATATATATATATATATATATATATATATATATATACATATATACATATATATATATATTTTTTTAAATGTTTTATTAAATCAACATAAAAAAACACAAGATACACTTTCAATTAGTGCATCATCCCAAAAAACCTCCCTCCCCCATTCACACTCATCCACACCCACTCACACAAAAGGGTTGTTTCTTTCTGCTACCAATATTCTGGTTCCCACAACATAGACAACACGGTCTTCAAGGGACACACATGATTGTATGTGCTGCTGGGCCACTAAGATTTTCATTAATTACTAAGAAAATGTTTTTTATTTATTTATCTTATTTTATTTTTATTTTTTTTACTAAAAAAGGACCTTATCTTCACCAGACCAGGTTGTCAATTAAATTGTATTTGTTTAAAGGGTTTTTAAAACCAGGTCCAGTCCAGATAATGTCCAAGTCGGGCTCAGCAACACACACCTTCATCCATGTACACTGGAAAATTAGGGAACACAACAGATTGCATATAATTTATAAACAAAATTACATTTTCAAAATAAGCATTTATGTACAGTCCAGATTATGTCCAGGTCACTCAAATTAGGGAACACAACAACAGATATCATATAATCTATAAACATAATTACATTTTCAAAATAAACCTTTGAGGACTTCCCATATTTTTTTATGTTTTTTTGGCATCATTATCATTTTCAACCATGTAACTTTCTAAAGTTAAAAAATACTGAATAAATGTTTTAAATAAAGTAATACTAAGTAGGGATGTCCGATAATGGCTTTTTGCCGATATCCCGATATTGTCCAACTCTTTAATTACCGATACCGATATCAACCGATACCGATATCAACCGATATATACAGTCGTGGAATTAACACATTATTATGCCTAATTTGGACAACTAGGTATGGTGAAGATAAGGTACTTTAAAAAAATAAAAAATAAAAAAAATAAGATAAATAAATAAAATAAAAATTCTTGAATAAAAAAGAAAGTAAAACAATATAAAAACAGTTACATAGAAACTAGTAATTAATGAAAATTAGTAAAATTAACTGTTAAAGGTTAGTACTATTAGTGGACCAGCAGCACACACAATCATGTGTGCTTACGGACTGTATCACTTGCAGACTGTATTGATATATATTGATATATAATGTAGGAACCAGAATATTAATAACAGAAAGAATCAACCCTTTTGTGTGAATGAGTGTGAATGGGAGAGGGAGGTTTTTTGGGTTGGTGCACTAATTGTAAGTGTATCTTGTGTTTTTTATGTTGATTTAATAAAAACAAAAAAAACAATAACAAAAAAAACCCGATAATAAAAAAAACGATACCGATAATTTCCGATATTACATTTTAATGCATTTATCGGACATCTCTAATACTAAGTGATTATCAGTCGTCAGAAATTTGCCATGGAAATTACAGCAGTACAGTTTTTTCATTTATCGTAAAGCACTGTAAAAAGAACTATCGTAGATTTTACCGTAAAAAAACCCAAAACTGGCAGTTCAGTTGTCAGAATTTTACCCAAAAATAACAGAGTACTGTAAAAACAATGATAGTACATTTTATGGTAAATAAACCTGGTAGATGAGTTGCAGAATTTGACTGTGACAATAACAGTGGTACCATTTTTCCATTTAGAGTAATGCACTATGAAAACAATTGTATGAAAATATTGCATTTCTGTTAGATAATGCACCACTTCTCTCAGAAAATTGTTGAAATTACAAATGCTTTGGTATTCACATGTTTATTTCTTTTACTTGCATTTGAACAACACAAAAAAAATCCCCAAAAAAGCCAAATCTGATATTATTTTACACACAACTCCAAAAATAGACTGGACAAAATGATTGGCACCTTTTCAAAATTGTAAGGAATAGTTGCATTCTTAGCATGTGATGCTCCTTTAATTTCTAATTAAACTCACCTGTAGCAAGTAACGGTTGCTGGCAAAATAGAAATTACACTTGCAGCCAGTTAAAATGGAGAAAAGTTGACTCAACCTTAGTGTTGTGTGTACCACACGGAGCATGGGGAAAAGAAAGGAGAGCAAAGAACTCTCAGAAGATTTGAGAACCAAGATTGTGGATAAGGATGGACAATCTCGAGGCTACAAGTCCATCTTTGAGGTCTAAATGTTCCTGTGTCTAGTAGCAAGGTGGAAGAAACTCATTGGTGGTTACAGGAAGTGATTCATTTCAGTTACTTTTTCCAAAGGGTGTGCTACCAAATATTAAGTTGAGGGTGCCAATAGTTTTGTCCAGTCCATTTTTGGAGTTTTGTGTAAAATAATATCAGATTTGGCTTCTTCTTTTTTTTTTGTTGTTGTTCCAATGCAAACAAAAGAAATAAACACGTGAAAACCAAATCATTTGTAATTTCAACAATTTTCTGGGAGAAGTGGTGCATTACAGTCGTGGTCAAAAGGCCTCACTTTTTCTCCTCCAAACATATTGCTGGGTATTGTGGCCAAATGGCTCAATTTGTGTTTCATCTGACCACAGAACTTTCCTCCAGAAGGTCTTATCTTTGTCCTTGTGATGTCAGATGAAACAAAAATTGAGCTGTTTGGCCACAATACCCAGCAATATGTTTGGAGGAGAAAAGGTGAGGCCTTTAATCCCAAGAACACCATTCTTACCGTCAAACATGGTGGTGGTAGTATTATGCTCTGGGCCTGTTTTGCTGCCAATGGAACTGGTGCTTTACAGAGAGTAAATGGACAATGAAAAAGGAGGATTACCTCCAAATTCTTCAGGACAACCTAAAATCATCAGCCCGGAGGTTGAGTCTTGGGCACAATTCATACTTGCCAACCCTCCCGGATTATCCGGGAGACTCCCGAAATTCAGCACCTCTCCCGAAAACCTCCCGGGACAAATTTTCTCCCGAAATTCAGGCGGAGCCGGAGGCCACGCCCCCTCCAGCTCCATGCAGACCTGAGTCCGCTTTCCTACAATATGAACAGCGTGCCTGCCCAATCACGTTATAACTGTAGAATGATCGAGGGCGAGTTCTTGGTTTCTTATGTGGGTTTATTGTTAGGCAGTTTCATTAACGTCCTCCCAGCGCGGTAACAACACACAACAACAGCAGTCACGTTTTCGTCTACCGTAAAGCAGTTAGTCTGCCGTAAACAGCAATGTTGTGACACTCTTAAACAGGACAACACTGCCATCTACTGTACATGCATATGTGACAATAACATCTAGGGCTTTTAGAGAGTGCAATGTACAACTGCGCACACAACAAGGAGACGAAGCAGAATGCATCATCAGAGAGGGTGTTCAGCATGGTTAGAAAAATAGTGACAGAGAATAGAACAAGGATGGACAATTCAACCCTTAACTCAACAATGAGTAGATGAGTGTTATGTGTGTGTATATGTGTAAATAAATGAACACTGAAATTCAAGTATTTATTTTATATATATATGTATATATATATATATATATATATATATATATATATATATATATATATATATATATATATATATATATATATATATATATATATGTATATATATATATAATAAAATAAATAAATATATATATATATATATATATATATATATACCTAGAATTCACTGAAAGTCAAGTATTTCTTATATATATATATATATATATATATATATATATATATATATATATATATATATATATATATATATATATATATATATATATGTTTTAATAAGGTTATCCAAAAAATAGTGCTCGATACCGTAGTAGAGCGCAATATATGTATGTGTGGGAAAAAAATCACAAGACTATTTCATCTCTACAGGCCTGTTTCATGAGGGGGGGTACCCTCAATCATCAGGAGATTTTAATGGGAGCATTCGCATACCATGGTTTATATAGGGCACAGAGTGGGTGGGTACAGGCTGGCCTAGGGGCGTGGTGATTGGCTCATGTGTTACCTAGGAGGTGTTTCCGTCTATGGCGGCATGTTGTTACAATTTCGCTGCGCTTGTTGAGGGATGACAGGTCTGGACGGTAAATAATAAACAGTTTCTCTTTCAAGCATAGGTTGCATCTTTTATTACCACTATTGTAAGGTGTGCTGGATGCAAGAATTTGCCATGTTATTGAATATTCAACATTATTGTCTTTGAGGTCCCAAATGTGTTTGCTGAGTTCTGTGGTATTTCGCAGGTTTTTGTTCCTGAAAGAAGCCTTGTGATTGTTCCATCTGGTTTTGAATTCTCCCTCGGTTAATCTTACATATGTGTCGGATGTGTTAATGTCCTTGCGTATTACCTTAGATTGGTAGACAATTTGTCTAGAATTCAAAACTAGATGGAACAATCACAAGGCTTCTTTCAGGAACAAAAACCTGCGAAATACCACAGAACTCAGCAAACACATTTGGGACCTCAAAGACAATAATGTTGAATATTCAATAACATGGCAAATTCTTGCATCCAGCACACCTTACAATAGTGGTAATAAAAGATGCAACCTATGCTTGAAAGAGAAACTGTTTATTATTTACCGTCCAGACCTGTCATCCCTCAACAAGCGCAGCGAAATTGTAACAACATGCCGCCATAGACGGAAACACCTCCTAGGTAACACATGAGCCAATCACCACGCCCCTAGGCCAGCCTGTACCCACCCACTCTGTGCCCTATATAAACCATGGTATGCGAATGCTCCCATTAAAATCTCCTGATGATTGAGGGTACCCCCCTCATGAAACAGGCCTGTAGAGATGAAATAGTCTTGTGATTTTTTTCCCACACATACATATATATATATATATATATATATATATATATATATATATATATATATATGAAATACTTGACTTGGTGAATTCTAGCTGAAAATATACTCCTCCCCTCTTAACCACGCCCCCGCCCCCAACCAGGCCCACCGCCCCACCCCCCCACCTCCCGAAATCGGAGGTCTCAAGGTTGGCAAGTATGGCGCAATTGGGTGTTCCAACAGGACAATGACCCCAAACACACGTCAAAAGTGGTAAAGGAATGGCTAAATCAGGCTAGAATTAAGGTTTTAGAATGGCCTTCACAAAGTCCTGACTTAAACGTGTGGACAATGCTGAAGAAACAAGTCCATGTCAGAAAACCAATACATTTAGCTGAACTGCACCAATTTTGTCAAGAGGAGTGGTCAAAAACTCAACCAGAAGCTTGTGGATGGCTACCTAAAGCGCCTTATTGCAGTGAAACTTGCCAAGGGACATGTAAGCAAATATTAACATTGCTGTATGTATACTTTTGACCCAGCAGATTTGGTCACATTTTCAGTAGACCCATAATCCATTCATAAAAGAACCAAACTTCATGAATGTTTTTTGTGATCAACAAGTATGTGCTCCAATCACTCTATCACAAAAACAAAAGAGTTGTAGAAATGATTGGAAACTCAAGACAGCCATGACATTATGTTCTTTACAAGTGTATGTAAACTTTTGACCACGACTGTATCTGACAGAAAAGTGCCAATATTTTTTGGCCATGACTGTATATTTTGCATAAAAAAACTGGCAGCTCAGGCACCAGAGATTTGCCATGAAATTTACAGCGGTACAGTTTTTCCATTTACAGTAAAGCACGGAAAAAAGAATGGTCGTGGATTATACGGTAAAAAACTGGCAGCCTCAAATTTTACTCTGTCAGCTCAGTTGTTATAATTTGTGTTTGACACCTGTATACTTGACATTTTATTCCTTTACTGTACTGAAAATGAACTGAACCATGACCGTAAAGTACTGTACCGTGATTATGTATCATACCATTTTCCCCTTAGCTACATGTGTAAATACATGTGCAGGTATGAGGAATATGTGCAGTCCTACAACTGTGAACAGTCTTTATTTGTAGGTGGATGAATGTTTCATAAGACACCCAACAATGCAGAGAGTAAAAAAAACCAAAAAAAAAAACACCCCAAGGAGAAGTGGATGAGGGCAAGGGCCAGAGGAAGACGGGAAGAAGGGAGTTAAAAGCAGAGGAAGGGCAAAAAAAGATGAAAAGGGGTGCGGAGAAAGAGAGACAATGCGCTCAGCTGTGGATAATTACAGCAGGAAGCAAGCCGAGGAGAGACGGACCGACAGAGAGACAAGCTAATTATAATTATTTTTAGTATGCTTGTTGTTATCACTATTATCATAATGGCTGTCAATATCACTGTCGCCATGGTGACAACGCTGCCTGCTCTGGACCAATGGGGCTCGGCCAACTGTGCATATATTGTGTGCGTATTTGCATGATCAGAGGACGTCTGGCAGTGATGATATATGAGGAAGATTATGTGATGCGGCTTGCTCTGCGGGGGAGAAATGGAAATATTATAAAAACTATGAATGGGAGGTAAAAACAACAACACTTGTTTGGTGGGGGAAATGCCAAGTGATGCACATATTTTAGAACTGAACAGCAAATGTTTGGTATTGTTGGGTCAAAAAAAAAACTTAAATAAGATCAGTTGTAAATGTATTTCAGTTTAATCAGCTCCTTTTTGCTGTGTGTCATGAAAAGCTTGAAAAGCTTAGTTGTTGTTGGCACAGAGTGAACACTGCAACTTCGAATGGGGGGGGGGGAGATGGAATGAAAAAAGATGGAGCAACACGACACAGTTTAGGCGGCGAGAAAGCGACACAGAACGTGCAGTAAGTAGTGTGAGTCAAAGTTGGCGGACGGCCAACGGTTTCCTCTTCCTGTTGCTCAAACGGCGTCATGCTGTTTGCAAAAGCATCAATTATGACTGCTGGTCATGAAATGGCTTGTTGTTTTGGAGAATAAGCTTTTCATTGTCGTTTGCAGTGGTGTGGAAATACACTTGATTTCAGTGGGAGGTGTTTCTAATGTTTTGTCCTCTCGTGTAAGGCAGGAAAAATATTGTTTGATCACAATTGCTAATTTTTTTTTGGATTACACAACTGTTGTGGCATAGTGTAATATGACACTATGGATGGGTACCTTTCACATTCGAATTGGCATGGTTCCAATTCCTGGTCCTTGGGAATCGATACAGGTACCCGATGGTACCAATTTTCAATACTTCTTTGTGTGTTCATGTGGGAATCATATATAAAATGTATTTTTTAAATTTAACATTCAACACTGAGCTGATCATTATAACTGTTCTGTCCAGTTGTCATATCTTAATTTCTTACACTTCATTTTTGCAAGTATGCATTCATATTGTACTTGTCCTAGGTGTCTTGCCGTAGTCAGGTAGTAATCTGTTGGCATTAAGTTGAATGTGTCAGTCTTGTCTTTTGTTGAGCCCTACAAAGTGTTTATACTGTAAGCCAGGGGTCGGGAACCTTTTTGGCTGAGAGAGCCATGAAAGCCAAATATTTTAAAATGTATTTCCGTGAGAGCCATATAATATTTTTCAACACTGAATACAACTAAATGCGTGCATTTTTAGGTAAGACCAACATTTTAGAGTATAAGAAGTCTCTCATTCTTTGTAATAACATTGTTATTCTGAAGCTAACCAATAAAAAAACAAAAAACTTCTTACCATTAATGCGTCTTCTAGAAGAGGTGTGGTAGAAAACGGATGGATGGATTAAAATGCATGAGAATGTTTTATATTTTCAACGTTATTGTGATTACGAGCAAAATTATTCATTACTTATCGTGTTAAGTAATGTCAGCTACGATTTATCTGAGAGCCAGATGCGGTCATCAAAAGAGCCACATCTGGCTCGAGAGCCATAGGTTCCCTAACCCTGCTGTAAGCATTGTACTTATTAGTAGGGATGTTCCAATCATGCTCTAATGCTGCCTATTCCAATACTGATCATCCATCAGTGAGATTCGCTGATACCAACACCAATACCGATCACATTTATTTATGGTGTATACAGTCATGGTCAAAAGTTTACATACACTTGTAAATAACATAATGTCATGGCTGTCTTGAGTGTCTAATAATTTCTACAACTCTTATTTTTTTTGTTTCATCTGACCACAGAACGTTCCTCCAGAAGGTCTTATCTTTGTCCATGTGATGTCAGATTAAACACAAATGTAGCTGTTTGGCCACAATACCCAGCAATATTTTTGGAGGAGAAAAGGTGAGGCCTTTAATCCCAGGAACACCATCCTACAGTCAAGCATGGTGGTGGTAGTATTATGCTCTGGGCCTGTTTTGCTGCCAATGGAACTGGTGCTTTAAAGAGAGTAAATGGGACAATGAAAAAGGAGGATTACCTCCAAATTCTTCAGGACAACCTAAAATAATCAGCCCGGAGGTTGGGTCTTGGGCACAGTTGGGTGTTCCAACAAGGCAATGACGCCAAACACATGTCAAAAGTGGTAAAGGAATGGCTAAATCAGGCTAGAATTAAGGTTTTAGAATGGCCTTTCCAAAGTTCTGACTTAAACATGTGGACAATGCTGAAGAAACAAGTCCATGTCAGAAAACCAACACATTTAGCTGAACTGCACCAATTTTGTCAAGAGGAGTGGTCAAAAATTCAAGCAGAAGCTTGTGGATGGCTACCAAAAGCGCCTTATTGCAGTGAAACTTGCCAAGGGACATGCAACCAAATATTAACATTGCTGTATGTATACTTTTGACTCAGCAGATTTGGTCACATTTTCAGTAGACCCATAATAAATTCATAAAAGAACCAAACTTCATGAATGTTTTTGTGACCAACAAGTATGTGCTCCAATCACTCTATCACAAAAAAATAAGAGTTGTAGAAATTATTGGAAACTCAAGACAGCCATGACATTATGTTCTTTACAAGTGTATGTAAACTTTTGACCACGACTGTTTATTCAGAGTGTTACAGTATTCGCGCAATATTTAAAGTAGTTACTGTACTTATTTTATTGCATAAAATTGTTTGAGCAAAACAAACTCAATAGTACAGTACAAAATTGTTAATCGACTACTCATTTGAAGGTGTCATATTATGATTTGTTCGACAATTAAAACACTTGACATGTAATGGTGATTATTATCCATCCTATCTTGCTGATTGTATTGTACCATATGTCCCGGCCAGAAATCTGCGTTCTAAGAACTTCGGCTTATTAGTGATTCCCACAAGCCAAAAAAAGTCTGCGGGCTTTAGAGCGTTTTCTAATCGCGCTCCAGTACTCTGGAATGCTACCTCAGTTGAAGCATTTAAGTCCCATCTTAAAACTCATTTGTATACTCTAGCCTTTAAATAGACCAATTTTTAGACCAGTTGATCTGCCGTCTCCCTTTTCTGCTATGTCCCTCTCTCCAGCGTGGAGAGGTTATCAGGTGACAACGGATCAGCCTCCACGGAGGAGGCGCTTTGCATCAGTTAGTGACGTCTCTGCACTGCTGACTAGTCTCCATCCCCTGCTGGCCTCCCAATTAACTGATCTTTAACATTATGAAGTCGGGACCCGGGTCGGACCACTCCTTATGCATCAGTCGGTGACGTCTCGGCGCCCCGACATGTCTACATGCAAGAGGATCCCCGGCTGGCCCCACTATGGACTGGACTCTCACTTTATTAACCGCAGGTCCCCACGACAGGGTTTCACGTTGTTCCCATTGGGTTGAGTTTTTTCTCGCCCTGATGTGGGATCTGAGCCGAGGATGTCGTTGTGGCTTGTGCAGCCCTTTGAGACATTAGTGATTAAGGGCTATATAAGCAAACATTGATTGATTGATTATTAATTTCATGTAAATAGGCTTTCGCTCTGCTGTAATGTGCTTCCATCTACACTTCTTAAACTTTACTAAGCACTTATTTTTTGGTGTTTTTCTAAAGCTAGCTTAGCGGTTCGCTCAGCTATTAGCATGCCTGCACCTGGCTTGCTGTCAATGTGTAACATGTTTAGTCTAGGCCTCCAGTACATGCAACAAAAGTATCAAAATATGGTCTCCTTTCATTTTACGTGACACAGTATTCGATAGTACAGACAGAGTTTGGTTTGCTACCTATAAAAGCACCGAATTCAGTACCCATCTGTACGTAACACACATATTCCAAACCAAAATGCCGTCTACTGGGTTGACCACGTAGGTTATTTTCATATTCTGCAAAAATTATTAGCTTAAATTTCACAAAAGCTTCTAAGATACCTAATTGTCATTTCTCTGTGCTTTTAGCTATCATTTAACCCTTATGTTATGTTCATATTGTTGTTACTCAGCCAGCGTTTGTTTATTAGGATTAGGTAAACATCTGTTCAGTATTTTTACATAAAAGTGTTTGATTGTGAGGCATTAAAAGCCACAAAATGCAACGGGTCCATCAGACCCACAAACGCTGGCTGAGTAACAACAATATGAACGTTGCACGGAAAATTTCTCTGCCAGTTTCTGCATCCCACAGGGATTCTTCTTTTGTGTTTATGCACCTGCGGTTCCCACACAAGGTTGCAACATTGTTTGTCAACACTGTCTGCTCTCATTTTCTCGCACATTTGACCCTCTGATGTTCTGTGTACCTACACTCTGTCCTCCTCCTGTCTAGGCCTGCTGTGTGTGTGTGTGTGGGTGGGTGGGTGCGTGTGGTGCACAGAACATCAATTTCCACAATTCCATTAGCCCCGGGTCCAGTGGACCCAGACATCTTGTATGTAATAGAAATGTGTATAGGGGGCGTATGGTGTGTGGTCATTAAATATATATTCTGATATATGTTTTTCACAGAAAATGAGCCAAAGTCAGTGAGTCTCAGTTTGAAAAATTATTAATTGTATAATTTTTATTTTAATAAAAAATGAAAACGGGTGCCACAGACCCGAACACCACACAAGGGTTAAACACTTGTCCGTGTCTTTAGTCTATGTTGCGTTAACATTTGAGCTCTAGTAAACCGAATCACAGCAGAGTTCACTTAACGGTCTACTTGTTGGATGGGTTCGGACAATTGCATTCACACGTGACCAAACAAACAGTACCAGCAAAGCAAAGGCACCAGTTTGTTTTATCTGAACGCTACATGACAAGGAGCGTGATTGATTCTTACCATCTTCTAGTGTGGTGGCGTTGATCTCAGAGCTGGAAGGCCCGGTCCCGGCTCTGTTGAAGGCCTGGACCACCACGCCGTACTGGGCAAACTTCTTAAGGTTGTCTAGTGTGTACACTTCGCTGTCGCCAGTCGCCTTCATCTCCACAATGCTGTACTGGCCATTGCTGCCTGGGCCGTTCTCTCTGTAACCGATCTGGTAACCCCGGATTACTCCATTTTGAAGATCCTTCCTGGGAGCCTGGCGGGTGGGAATGAGGTATAAGTTGTAACGTTAATTCTCAGCGTGATAAATATTAGGAATGTCCCGATTAACATCTTTGGTCTACAATCCGATGATTTTGAGTCCCAAACCAATATTTGGACAATAAATCAAAAATGTGTTACAGCAAGTAACTAAAGTAAACACAAAAACTACATTTTATAAGGCTTATCTTATTAAATGTAGAAATTGCTAGTATTGTTGTAAATCAGATGATGTAGTAAGTATGTGGTATTGAATTCTACCAACAATTTATTTTAACAAAATAAAGTGGCTCCAGCAAATCAACTAAACAAAAGCAAAAACTACTATTGGCTCCCATTTAAATTGCTTTGGTTTTGGTCTTAAAGCATTTATTTTTTACTCCCTGAGATTTCATTGAAACAATAACAAAAACGACCAAAAATATTTTTTTGCAGAAATAAAAAAAGAGTACATGAAAAATATTGATTTAATCACTTTAGTATCCTTTTTGTTGCGGGGTTCTTCTTCAATCCTCACAATTAAGGGTAAAAATGGCAAGTCAAAAGAAATAACTTAAAAGTGTTTATTATTTCTCGCCAACAGTGGAAAAAATAGGTAGAAAAATACAAAAATGGTGAAAGTGTACAGAAAAAAATCACAAAGGTATTTAGCAGAAATATTTACAAACATAAAGAGTACTTCACTAACTGTGTGATGCTTGAAGTCTATTACCTTCTTTGTAAAAGTAGACCAAATCCCAAACAATTCTCCTCAGCTTCCAACACCCACAAGCTCCAACCCAACACACCCTAAATGCCAGGTTCTTTTTATATTCTAGGCCCCTCACCCGGAGCAATAAAAAACCACAACATCTTCAATTAAGCAAAATATAGGTTGAAGAAACTATTAATCTTCTTTTTTCAGAGTTTATGAAAACTATATATAAAAACTAAATATGAAATGTACAGTGACTAAATCCTGTGAAATATTATTTTCAATACAAAAAAAAAATAGTTCTTAGTGACAGTGACGTCACTGAAATGTGCGCAATGACTCCGGCGACCGCGAAAATGACCAGATAAATTGGGAATACTTTTGTTTGACCAGCATTGTAGATTATGGATAATGAGGATAGGCAGAGGCATCAAGTGTGCACCCTCGATGCTCTGCGGGTTGAATGAAAGCTACGCGGTCACCAGTGTGAATGTGTGCGTATATCTGGTGTGGTGCATGTGTGTGAGTATGGGTGCTTGTAGCGCCGAGTGTGTTTCTCTAAGTGTGTCTCCCGCGGATCTTGACAGAGCCACTCCGTCACATTTTCTTCTAGTCTGACAATATTTTCAGTATAATGGATAGAATGTTTCGACTCCTCTGCAGTCTTTTTTAAAACTGTCACCTGACCATTATGAGGTGTCGCCTATAAGCTGTTCTTATAGGCCTGAACAAGTCAAGTCTACCTTATTGGCTGTGTGGGCTATCGTTTATATAATGATACTAGACTAGGTATCGATAGTGTCAACCTCTGGATCGATCACCCTTACTTTACATTGAAGCTAGCGGTTCGCTTCTTGTGTCGTCCTGATCGGTGTGTGTGTGTAGGATGCTTAGCCATTCCATTTTCTCTAGTCATCCAGTGGTAATGTTACTTGGAAGAAACTTTGTTTATTTTACGGTAAGGATTAGTATCTTAGAAGCCTCTTCACATTGTGACTAGACGTTTGATGCAGCTTGCTCCAAAATTCGAACCGGCTTTGATTGATTGAAACTTTTATTAGTAGATTGCACAGTACAGTACATATTACGTACAATTGACCACTAAATGGTAGCACCCGAATAAGTTTTTCAACTTGTTAAGTCGGGTTCCACGTTAATCAATTCATGGTTCTGGTTCTGACAAGACACACACCCTCGTGGAATGTGTGTAAAAAGGAATATGAAAATTGTGTCTCCCTGAGCGTGCATCTCTTTTGAAGGAATATTTAATCTAAATACAATCTTCAGTCATGTAAACACTGGGAGACAGATGTGGTAAATCGCCGATTGCTGCAGTTAATTTAATCAAATTTCGGCCCCTATCTGGTCCCATGATACGTTAAGGACGTCTGTGAAAAACATACCAACTAAGGATGCATACTGTACCTTCCAAGTGACTCGGATACTCTGAGAGGTCACCGGCTGCAGGATTACGTCTATAGGAGGACCGTCAGGTTCTGAAAAAACAGTTTTCAAAAGCTTTGTATCTCCCTTTTCAAAGATGAAAAATTGACTTTTACATTCTGTTCAAATAGTAAAATATCAATAGAGTCTGTTCATGAACACCAAACGTGACAATAATGTGTTCCATTTTTTAATCTAAAGATACATAGTCTCTTTAGAATTTCATTACAATGTTTCAAGGGTAAATCTTCTTCATGGACATGATATCAGCGCTGACCTACATCTAGCTAGATGAGCAAAATCGGGCTTTTATACACATCTTAAAATGAAGCCTGGAACTCTGCAAACTATTCGTTAGTCAGCAAAACACGTGTGGGCCGTAAGTTTGATCGTTTTGTTTTTCTTCAGCAAACGGGCTAACCTAAAGAATTGTGAATTATATTTATAAAGCGCTCTTTCTCTGCAGACTCAAAGCACTTTACATAGTGAAATCCATTATCTAAGTTACATTTGAAGCAGTGTGGGTGGCACTGGGAGGAGGTGGGTAAAGTGTCTTGCCCAAGAACACAACGGCGGTGGCTGAGATGGCGGAAGCGGGGATCAAACCTGGAACCCTCAAGTTGCTGGCACGGCCGAGCCACGCCGCCCCAACCTACTCTGATGTTGCTGGTAAATGTGACTCCCACTGTAGCTAGCATAGCTATATGTTGCTAATGCTTGTGTCCACCTGTCCCATTCCTTAATGTTACGTTGTTGAATGTGATATATAATATATATTACATTGGATTCGTGCAGAGTTACAGTGTTTAAAAAAGATGAAGTTCACAATATTGCTTCTTGGAATGCAGCTTATTTGCATTTAAGCTATAGACACACAAAATAGCCTGTCCCTGGTCGGGATTTCAAGGCTGCATTTTGGCCAACTCACTTACAACACAGAGTTGTGGGACTAATTGTAGTAGACCATAGTCAAATATGAGACCTTTAATGTCTGTTGTACTCACGAGCTTCCTCAGTGCTGATGGTTAGCTCTTTACTGGCCTCACTCTTGCCGATGGAGTTGTAGGAGTACATGCGGATGCTGTAGACGGAGGCGGGGTGGAGGTCCACTATGTTGGCCTGATTGTTGGTGGGGGAGATGTTACGAGTGGCATGCTTCAGCTCCCAGGAATCTGACAAAAAGATGAAGAGGATGATGAAATTAAAGTGTTGCCTCTTAAAAATACACACTAACAATCTGATATTTTTATGTATTAGTCATGTGTATCTTAGTATCATTCATATCAATCCAGTGTATTTGGGTATGCTTTTGGAAGACCTTGGCAGAGGTGTGCATATCGAAGCCTCGTCTCAGTATCAACTGAAGTGATTTCATGTGAATTTAATACACTAATTGTGATACTAACTCACCGGTCTTGTTCTTATACTCGATGTCATATGAGGTGATGACGCTGTTCCCATCAAACCTCTGAGTCCACCGTAAGTTCATACTGCGATCTTTCACTTCTCGCACTTCCAGTTCTGGAGGGTCCGGAGGCTCTGCGGATGAGAGTGTGTCAGTGGAACAAGTGGAGATGGAGACTGGTGTTAGCTTTTATCAGTGCATAAATGGTTACCTTGCACCGTGAGCTGAATGAGCCCTCGCCCTTCACCATACGAGTTGATGGCATGACAGGAGAAAAAGACAGAATCCTCGCGCTCTGCTGGCTTCAGCTGCAAAGAGAAAAGTACATTTAATATTAGAAAAACAAGCAACTTTTACTTCGTAGCAGTAATAAGGTGGGTTGACCGAGGACGTATATTCTACAGAGCTTGAAAAGGGGTATCATTTTTTTTTTTACTCTGGAGCTGCTTTGATTATTCTGTGACACAATTTTGCATGTCCTTCCAAAACAATAATGATACGCCCAAATACAAAATAAGTGTTTATATGCGTCTAACTTAAACTAAGCATCCACTCAAAGTGCTGTGGTGCCCTCCAAGCATCCCTAGAGAGGTATCTGGAGACAGCTGTGATATAATAAACATAATTATTATATAATGTAATTCATGTCTTTATTTGGCACTTTCGGTCAGTAAATTTTAGTTATTCTTGTGACATGTTCCTACGTAAAAAACAACAACGTTGCAGCCGCAGAAATTTTTATTTCCATGGTGTCGTTCAGCAATGCTTCCACCAGTTTATGTAGAATGGACACGTAAGCATTGGCAAGGTTGAATTAAAGGACGGGCAAATTTCCTTTGCCTCCCCGTGCCCCCGGATCAGCTCGGCAACGACTCTTGTATGATCGATGCATCCTGGAACCTTTGGGATTCCCCACTTTTGCACAAAGGTGTCGATGTAACTGTTCCTCAAGAAAGAACTCTGTTGTGCTTCTGGCAAAAATAGTAAAGAATATCTTGCCCTCAACACTAAGGAGTGAGATGATCCTGAACTGCTCGATGGTACTTGAGCTCTCCTCCTTTGTAATCCAGACACCCTCTGCGTGTCTCCGCTGCTGTGCCACCTTCCCCCTTCTCCGCAGGACTTTGAGGATCGTACATAGTCACATCAAGAGTCTGGGGTATGGACAACATATGGCACTCCGCTGGGGCCTGAGCTCCAACTAGCGGCTTTGACACCCTCCTCAACTTATTTCAAAGTTGACTCCTTGGTGTTAAATGCAGAGGAAGGTTCTGGCTGAGTTATCCAGATCTTCCTCTGTAGCGCTATCCATTGGCGTTGTTAGGCCTATTTTAGGGGGGCCCAAGCCCCCCTAAAATGTTCTTAAGCCCCCCTAAATAATTTGGTGTTATATATATATATATATATATATATATATATATATATATATATATATAAACTTTTTTTTTTTAACAAATACATGCCGACATATTCATTATAAAGTGGCCCGAATATGAGTTTAAATAAATTAATCATATAGCCTGTCATTATTCACTCAGTTTCCCCTCACTTCATAGCGTAAATAGCCAAAAATTATTCCTGGGCGTGGCACCGCTGCTGCCCACTGCTCCCCTCACCTCCCAGGGGGTGAACAAGGGGATGGGTCAAATGCAGAGGACACATTTCACCACACCTAGTGTGTGTGTGTGTGACAATCATTGGTACTTTAAGGGAGAGAGCCCATTTAGTGTGTCGGTATCCAATCCATACCACTTGTTCATATAGAAAATGCCCACATCCCTCAAAATCCAGTCTGCATTTTCTCTGCGACCTTGCCTGCGGTCCTTGGACTTGTTCATATAGAAAATGCCCACATCACTCTTGTAGAATCTATATAAAGTAATATACATTAGTCTAATGTTAAAACAATGAAAAAAACATTAAATATATTTGTTTTATTGTATTGTTACATTAATAGCTGTTGTATTGTTATAGAATGGCTTGTTAAACATTTTATAGGATTTTCAGAGGGAGGAAAAACCAAGACATTTAATATAAAATGTCAAATTAATAAATACATTAAAAGAAAAAGACAAAAAAATGGTTAAAAGCCATCGTCCCGGGGAGCATTTCATTTCGTCCTGTGCATTTTTTAAATAATACTAATAACAATGAATCATTTCTAAGTCTTTGTTAGCCGTTTGTGAAGTTTTGTGCTCGTGCGCTACGTTCGCTCGCGTCCTGTGCATCTCCTGGGGGCTAAGCCCCCCCTGTCCTTAAAAGCTAGTGACGCCCCTGGCGCTATCGCTACGGTTTCATGCACTAAATTAACCTGATTTCTCAAATAATTTGGCTCAAAATAAGCATTCTACAACCCTTCATAGTCACTGTAGGTGGCACAGAGGTACTAATTAACCTCATCTTCAATGCAGGCAAGTTGGCCACTTCTTTTCTGCCCGACGATCTTCTCGATGATTTCAAGATGAAGGCTGCACGTTTACTGGCTGTCTCACTACGCCTCCTCATATGCCACTCTGCACGACAGAGGGTGATACGTTTTTTCTACAGAATCTTGCGGGGATCTACAGGTATATTAAACTGTCCGCAACTTCTGGTCTGCTTCGTCCCTTGCAGTAGCTTTGAGGACTTGGTCCAGATCTTCATCAAACTGAAGCCACTCTTTCCTTGATGTTCGGAATGCCAGACACAAGGTGAGGCTTGCGGAGCGTGGAGGGTCAGGGCACTGTGATTTGACTTCCGGCCGGGCTCTTTCTGCGTCTCACCAGGTTCCCCGTCAAATATTTCATTTTCGTCTGGTGGATCTTCAGACCATGCTGGTTCTTGCATACTTTGCTCCATGAACAGACTGCACTAATCGTTGTTTTTCCATTGGCATGGGTCGTTGCCTGTTTGTCTGTTCTGTTGGGGTGCTCACCCCACACCCCTTCTCGAGCACCCCTCGGGATATAATTCAGTAGTTTTCCATAGCTTGCTTGAGTTTGCCTGAGTTTATATAACAAAATAATAATAACCAAAATATAATAGGACCAATAAAAGATAAATATAGATCTAATCACTTTAGTATTGTTAATATACTGATACTATAATAGCTCTCGATAGTATCGACATCTGGATCGATCACCCTCACATTACATTGAAGCTTTAGATCAGTGATTCTTAACCTTGGTTCGATCGAACCCTAGGGGTTCAGTGAGTCGGGGTCAGGGGTTCGGCGGAGGTCAAAACACACCCGACTCATCGTGTAAATAAAAACTTCTCCATATCGGCGTATTACGGATACGGCAACAGCAGAAGTCACACTGATTTGCAGGTGTGTAATTTGTTGTGAGTTTATGCACTGTGTTGGTTTTGTTCTTTGAACAAGGTGATGTTCATCCACGGTTCATTTTGTGCACCAGTAAAAAAAACATGGTAACACTATAGTATGGGGAACATATTCACCATTCATTAGTTGCTTATTAACATGCAAATTAGTAACATATTGGCTCTTAACTAGTCATTATTAAGTACTTATTAATGTCTTATTCAGCATGGCCTTATTTTAACCCTAACTCTCTAACCCTGGCCCTAACCCTAACCAAATAACTCTAAATTAAGTCTTTGTTACTTAGAATATGTTCCCCTAGTGTCCAAAAAATTCTAAATTAAGTCTTTGTTACTCAGAATATGTTACCCATACTAAAGCGTTACCAATAACATATAACTTTGTCTTGAATTTGAAAAAAAAAAACATTTTATTTTTCACTAAAGAAGGGTTCGGTGAATGCGCATATGAAACTGGTGGGGTTCGGTGCCTCCAACAAGGTTAAGAACCACTGCTTTAGATGTTAGCGTCATGTGACATCCTGCTCGGTGTGTGTGTCCGTGTAGCATGCTTCGTCATTCCTTTTCCTCTAGTCCTTCAGTGATACAGGTATTTGGAAGAAACTACGTAGCGAGGAATAGTATCTTAGAAGTGTTTTTGCACTTTGGATTCGTAGCAACTTGATCTCAAATTTGATGCGGTGTTCTGGCAAGACACGCACCGTCCTGGAAGTCCTACAACTCCTACATTTGTGTAACAAGGAATATGGAAATTTAATTGTGTCTCCCTGAGCCTGCATCCATTTTTGAAGAAATCTTTCACATGAATACAATCTTCAGCCATGTAAACATTGGGACACAGCTGCGGTAAAGATTGGCTGGGCTCGGCAGCTTACCAGGTGATTGCGGATCATAATATATAGGGTCCCATGATAAGGATCAAGACTGGGGATGGCCGATAATGGCTTTTTGCCGATATACGATATTCCGATATTGTCCAACTCTTTAATTACCGATACCGATATCAACCGATACCGATAACAACCGATATATACAGTCGTGGAATTAACACATTATTATGCCTAATTTGGACAACCAGGTATGGTGAAGAAAAGGTACTTCAAAAAAATTTTAATAAAATAAAATAAGATAAATAAATTAAACATTTTCTTGAATAAAAAAGAAAGTAAAACAATATAAAAACAGTTGCATAGAAACTAGTAATTAATGAAAATGAGTAAAATTAACTGTTTAAGGTTAGTACTATTAGTGGACCAGCAGCACGCACAATCATGTGTGCTTACGGACTGTATCTCTTGCAGACTGTATTGATATATATTGATATATAATGTAGGAACCAGAATATTAATAACAGAAAGAAACAACCCTTTTGTGTGAATGAGTGTGAATGAGTGTAAATGGGGGAGGGAGGTTGTTTGGGTTGGTGCACTAATTGTAAGTGTATCTTGTGTTTTTTATGTTGATTTAATAAAAAAAATAAAAACATAAAAAATAAAAAACGATACCGATAATAAAAAAAAACGATACCCATAATTTCCGATATTACATTTTAACGCATTTATCTCTAATAAAGACACCTCTATTTGATTGTTTAACTATCCATCCATCCATCCATCTTCTTCCGCTTATCCGATGTCGGGTCGCGGGGGCAGCAGCCTAAGCAGGGAAGCCCAGACTTTCCTCTCCCCAGCCACTTCGTCCAGCTCTTCCCGGGGGATCCCGAGGCGTTCCCAGGCCAGCCGGGAGACATAGTCTTCCCAACGTGTCCTGGGTCTTCCCCGTGGCCTCCTACCGGTTGGACGTGCCCTAAACACCTCCCTAGGGAGGCGTTCGGGTGGCATCCTGACCAGATGCCCGAACCACCTCATCTGGCTCCTCTCGATGTGGAGGAGCAGCGGCTTTACTTTGAGCTCCCCCCGGATGACAGAGCTTCTCACCCTATCTCTAAGGGAGAGCCCCGCCACCCGGCGGAGGAAACTCATTTCGGCCGCTTGTACCCGTGATCTTGTCCTTTCGGTCATAACCCAAAGCTCATGACCATAGGTGAGGATGGGAACGTAGATCGACCGGTAAATTGAGAGCTTTGCCTTCCGGCTCAGCTCCTTCTTCACCACAACGGATCGATACAGTGTCCGCATTACTGAAGATGCCGCACCGATCCGCCTGTCGATCTCACGATCCACTTGGGGCATTGTTTAACTAACTTAATTTAATTTAGGTTTTATTTTTATATATGTGGTTGTCTGTGGAAAAGGTTTTGAGATCCCTGACTGAAAGTGAGAGAATGTGTGACTTGTGAAAACAACAGTAATAAAGTCACCGCAGTCTGCTTCCATCAGTGTTTTCTTTACCTTGAGCGTGGACAACACCTCGTCCGTCTTCTCGTTGGGGCTGGTGGTAATAGAGTAGCGGGGATTGCGGTCAGGGTCGATGACCGTGTCGCCTCTCTCCCAGCGAATGATGATGGGCCATTCTCCCCTGGCGGTGCAGTTCAGCTCCTTAACGTGACCCTTCTTGGCCATGGTGGTGTTGGGGTGGCTTGTGATCATGGCTGGGACTGAACAGAAGCGGGAGGAGGGACAGTGGCGAAGGTGAGATGGTGGCAGTAGATAAAAGTGATGTGGGAATGATTGACGGACAGAAAAGAGAGAGTTGGGTTTAAACAAAGGTGAAGGGGCAAAGAGGGCAAGTTAAAAAAAACAAAGTGGCTTTCAGAGTAGCCAAGTTCCATAGCGTTGGGGCAATGAAGGTCAATGGTCAATGAGGTAAAGTCAATAAAACTCCTCTCTCATTCGCCGATAGTTAACATCAAGGTCTGGGTGAATGAAGAGGCAAAAGCGATACACTCTTCCTTCCTCTGTACACAAAATCACTGGCATACTCAATCTTCTTCGGCTGATCGGCACACATTAACCCGTGTACACGCACACACACAAACAATATTGACCTAAGGAGGAATGCTCTGCTGTTTTGTTCTCATCACTTATTCATCTCACCCCTCTACCGCCACTGAACCAGACAAAACTGAGAAAGGAGGAGAAGAGGAACGCTTCAATCGATAACACTAATAAGTGAAGCAAGAAGAAGGTGTAGGAGTGACGGTGTGATAGTGCGGGTATTCACACACTTGTGTCAATGGACATCTCTTTTGTCAGAGCGCCTGTCAGGTAAGGTCATTGTACGGCACGATGGAGCTAATATCAGGATATAATGGCAACCCGTGTGCACTCTGGCAGTGCTTTTTCATCACGCAGGGCGTTACTGACGGCGAGGGCAGGCTGCGCCGATTGATTGCAGATAATGATTTAGCTCAAAGTGTTTTTGATTGTCTGTAGACAGATCCCGAGGGAGTGAGGGATCAATTGCTCACTTGCTCGACATTCTCACAACCTATTCAACACATACACATCCCAGGGTTTAGGTTAGGTTAGACCAGGGGTCACCAACCTTTTTGAAACCAAGATCTACTTCTTGGGTACTGATTAATGCGAAGGGCTACCAGTTTTTTTTCCATTTACGGAAGGTTTTTTGTAGAGAATAAATGATGAAAAAAAACACTTAATTGATTCGGTTTAAAAGAGGCGAAAACACGAAAAAAATGAAAATTAAATTTTGAAACATAGTTTATCTTCAATTTCGACTCTTTAAAATTCAAAATTCAACCGAAAAAAAAAAGAGAAAAACGAGCTAACTCGAATCTTTTTGAAAAAATTAAAAAAATAATTTATGGAACATCATTAATAATTTTTCCTGATTAAGATTAATTTTAGAATTTTGATGACATGTTTTAAATAGGTTAAAATCCAATCTACCTCAGTAGAAGCATTTAAGTCCCATCTTAAAACTCATTTGTATACTCTAGCCTTTAAATAGACCCCCCTTTTAAACCAGTTGATCTGCCGTTTCTTTTCTTTCCTCCTCTGCTCCCCTCTCCCTTGTGGAGGGGAGGGGGGGGGGCACAGGTCCGGTGGCCATGGATGAAGTGCTGGCTGTCCAGAGTCGGGACCCGGGGTGGACCGCTCGCCTGTGCATCGGTTGGGAACATCTCTGCGCTGCTGACTCGTCTCCGCTCGGGATGGTGTCCTGCTGGCCCCACTATGGACTGGACTCTTACTATTATGTTGGATCCACTATGGACTGGACTCTCACAATATTATGTCAGATCCACTCGACATCCATTGCATTTGGTCTCCCCTAGGGGGGGGGGGGGGGTTACCCACATATGCGGTCCTCTCCAAGGTTTCTCATAGTCATTCACATCGACGTCCCACTGGGGTGAGTTTTTCCTTGCTCTTATGTGGGCTCTGTACCGAGGATGTCGTTGTGGCTTGTGCAGCAAGACACTTGTGATTTAGGGCTATATAAATAAACATTGATTGATTGATTGATTGAATCTGCACTTTGTTTGAATATATAACAAATTGGACCATGCTATATTTCTAACAAAGACAAATCATTATTTCTTCTAGATTTTCCAGATTTTTTTTTTAAAAAGAAATTCAAAAGACTTTGAAGTAAGATTTACATTTGATTCTACAGATTTTCTAGATTTGCCAGAATATTTTTTTTGAATTTTAATCATAATAAGTTTGAAGAAATATTTCACAAATATTCTTTGTCAAAAAAACAGAAGCTAAAATGAAGAATTAAATTAAAATGTATTTTTTATTCTTTACAATAAAAAAAATACATTTACTTGAACATTGATTTAAATTGTCAGGAAAGAAGAGGAAGGAATTTAAAAGATAAAAAGGTATATGTGTTTAAAAATCCTAAAATCATTTTTAAGGTTGTATTTTTTCTCTAAAATTGTCTTTCTGAAAGTTTTAAGAAGCAAAGTAAAAAAAAAAGAAAGAATTTATTTAAACAAGTGAAGACCATGTCTTTAAAATATTTTCTTGGTTTTTCAAATTCTATTTGAGTTTTGTCTCTCTTAGAATTAAAAATGTCGAGCAAAGTGAGACCAGCTTGCTAGTAAATAAATACAATTTAAAAAATAGAGGCAGCTCACTGGTAAGTGCTGCTATTTGAGCTATTTTTAGAACAGGCCAGCGGGCGACTCATCTGGTCCTTACGGGCAACCTGGTGCCCGCGGGCACCGCGTTGGTGACCCCTGGGTTAGACTATGGCCGCCTTTAGTAGGTGAATACGAATGTAGTCAAAAGGTGCAATGGACATTCTACTATTTGACAAATAAAATTAATTTTTTAATCTTATTTCTTTTAAGTTTTTCTTTCATCCCTGCATACGCTATCGAGCCATTGTTATACATTCTTTATTCTTTTCATTCCCTGTTAAAAAAATTTAATATTTGGGTGTGGTTTTGATTTATTTCTGACTATTATTACAATATGGTACAGCACATAGTTTCAATTTCTCATTACAACATGTCCAAAAAGTTGGAGGAAGAGCAGGGCTTTTCCCCGTTTTCCATTTCATAGCAATGTCCTACACATTTGCTTGTTCACTTCCTGTTCTCTATTCGTCACAGAGCCAAATAAAACAACAAATAAGCTATTAAGTTCTCATGAATAAATAACTGTTAATACCAGTAAAGTGTGACTCACAATATGAGATGAATAAGACGCACTCACATTTACATTAGGTTCAAGATGCTTATCAGGATTCTTCTTCTTTGTACTTTGTAAACACTTAACAGTTTCTTAAGCTGAACATATTAGTACATTGTTCGATTTATTTGCTTAATCCATTACATCATTCAATTCCACATACTGATATACTAAAAGTTTTAAGTGTTGTATAGCCATACATTATTTGTGTTTTAAGTGTACTTTTCCCCTAAAGTTATATTTCTCCTCTTTTGTTGAAAATAATTTTTGTACATTCTTAGGTAGCAGGTTATAGTTTGCTTTGTATATCATTTTAGCTGTTTGCAAATGCACCAAATCATTGAATTTCAATATGTTTAATTCAATAAATAAAGGATTTGTTTGTTCTCTATATTCAAAGTTATAAATTATTCTGTCCTTTTTTGTAACATTGTTAGTGGAAAAAGTGTACTTTGGAGTTATTTACCCATATTTCTAAACAATAACTCAGATATGGTAACACACGAGAACAGTAGAGGGTCTAGGACAGGGGTGCTCACACTTTTTCTGCAGGCGAGCTACTTTACAATTGATCAAGTCGTGGGGATCTACCTCATTCATATATATAATTTATATTTACTTATTTATGAAATATATGTTTTTGTTAACAAGTTAAAGGTGTTTAATGATAATACAAGCATGTTTAACACATATAGTTAATATTGTTAATAAATTAAAGGTGTTTAATGAAAATACAAGCATGTTTAACAGATATATTGATAATATTGTTAATAAGTTAAAGGTGTTTAAAGATAATGCAAGCATGTTTAACACATACAGTTAATATTGTTAACAAGTTAAAGATGTTTAATGATAATGCAAGCATGTTTAACACATATAGTTAATATTGTTAATAAATTAAAGGTGTTTAATGATAATACAAGAATGTTTAACACATATAGTTAATATTGTTAACAAGTTAGAGGTGTTTAAAGATAATACAAGCATGTTTAACACTTATAGTTAATATTGGTAATAAGTTAAAGGTGTTTAAAGATAATACAAGCATGTTTAACACATATAGTTAATATTGTTAACAACTTAAAGGTGGTTAAAGATTATACAAGCATGTTTAACACATATAGTTAATATTGTTAACAAGTTAAAGGTGGTTAAAGATTATACAAGCATGTTTAACACATATAGTTAATATTGTTAACAAGTTAAAGGTGTTTAAAGATAATACAAGCATGTTTAACACATATAGTTGATATTGTTAACAACTTAAAGGTGGTAAAAGATAATACAAACATGTTTAACACATATAGTTAATATTGTTAACAAGTTAAAGGTGTTTAATGATAATACAAGCATGTTTAACACATATAGTTAATATTGTTAATAAGTTAAAGGTGTTTAAAGATAATACAAGCATGTTTAACACCCTCCATCCATCCATTTTCTACCGCTTATTCCCTTCGGGGTCGCGGGGGCGCTGGAGCCTATCTCAGCTACAATCGGGCGGAAGGCGGGGTACACCCTGGACAAGTCACCACCTCATCGCAGGGCCAACACAGATAGACAGACAACATTCACACACTAGGGCCAATCTAGTGTTGCCAATCAACCTATACCCAGGTGCATGTCTTTGGAGGTGGGAGGAAGCCGGAGTACCCGGAGGGAACCCACGCAGTCACGGGGAGAACATGCAAACTCCACACAGAAAGATCCCGAGCCCGGGATTGAACCCAAGACTACTCAGGACCTTCGTATTGTGAGGCAGATGCACTAACCCCACTTCCACCGTGCTGCCCGCATGTTTAACACATATAGTTAATATTGTTAATAAGTTAAAAGTGTTTAAAGATAATACAAGCATGTTTAACACATATAGATTCCTTTCTTTCATGAAGACAAGAATACAAGTTGGTGTATTACCTGATTCTGATGACTTGCAGTGATTGGAATCAGACAGTGGTGCTGATAACGTCCGCATTTTCGAATGGAGGAGAAAAAAAGTGCATGTGCCTCACAATACGAAGGTCCTGGGTTCGATCCCCAAGCTCGGTGTTTTTCTGTGTGGAGTTTGCATGTTCATCTTCCCACCTCCAAAGACATGCACCTGGGGATAGGTTGATTGGCAACACTAAATTGGCCCTAGTGTGTGAATGTGAGTGTGAATGTTGTCTGTCTATCTGTGTTGGCCCTGCGATAAGGTGGCGACTTGTCCAGGGTGTACCCTGCCTTCCGCCCAAATGCAGCTGAGATAGGCTGCATCACCCCCCGCCACACCGAAAGGGACAAGCGGTAGAAAATGGATGGATAGATGGAATTGTGCAAGTGTTAAAATGCAAATAATCCTTGACGCAACTTGTTAAGAATGTTCAAAACTAATGAAACCATTATGTTGCTATGGTTGCTCATGTGCTACAAACACACAACAATACCTTTGTAACTTAGACTCAATATCCCTCTTCAAATCAAGACTCAAAACACACCTATTCCTGACTGCTTATTCATTGTAAATCTTATCGATCTTTGTTGTAGTTGTTTTTATCCAATTGATTTTATTGTTTTGATTTTGTACGGTGTCCTTGAGTGCCCAGAAATACGCCTTTTAAGTAAAATGTATTAATATTTATTATTATTACTAGAGATGTCCGATAATGGCTTTTTTGCCGATACACCGATATTCCGATATTGTCCAAGTCTTAATTACCGATTCCGATATCAACCAAAACCGATATATACAGTCATGGAATTAACACATATATTATGCCTAATTTTGTTGTGATGCCCCGCTGGATGCATTAAACAATGTAACAAGGTTTTCCAAAATAAATCAACTCAAGTTATGGAAAAAATGCCAACATGGCACTGCCATATTTATTATTGAAGTCACAAAGTGCATTATTTTTTCTAACATGCCTCAAAACAGCAGCTTGGAATTTGGGACATGCTCTCCCTGATAGAGCACGAGGAGGTTGAGGTGGGCGGGGTAGGGGGTAGTATATTGTAGTGTCCCGGAAGAGTTAGTGCTGCAAGGGGTTCTGGGTATTTGTTCTGTTGTGTTTATGTTGTGTTACGGTGCGGATGTTCTCCCGAAATGTGTTTGTCATTCTTGTTTGGTGTGGGTTCACAGTGTGGCGCATATTTGTAACAGTGTTAAAGTTGTTTATACGGCCATCCTCAGTGTGACCTGTATAGCTGTTGACCAAGTATGAGTTGCATTCACTTGTGTGTGCGAAAAGGCGTAGATATTATGAGATTGGGCCGGCAGGCAAATGCAGTGCCTTTAAGGTTTATTGGCCCTCTGTACTCCTCCCTACGTCCGTGTACCACTCCGTACAGCGGCGTTTTAAAAAGTCATACATTTTACTTTTTGAAACCGATACCGATCATTTCCGATATTATAAATAAATGATAAATGGGTTATACTTGTATAGCGCTTTTCTACCTTCAAGGTACTCAAAGCGCTTTGACACTATTTCCACATTTACCCATTCACACACACATTCACACACTGATGGCGAGAGCTGCCATGCAAGGCGCTAACCAGCAGCCATCAGGAGCAAGGGGTGAAGTGTCTTGCCCAAAGACACAACGGACGTGACTAGGATGGTAGAAGGTGGGGATTGAACCCCAATAACCAGCAACCCTTCCATTGCTGGCACGGCCACTCTACCAACTTCGCCACACCGTTACATTTTAAAGCATTTATCAGCCGATATTATCGGCAGTCCGATATCATCGGACATCTTTATTTGTTAGTGAAGTGAATTATATTTATATAGCGGTTTTCTCTAGTGACTCAAAGCGCTTTTACATAGTGAAACCCAATATCTAAGTTACATTTAAACCAGTGTGGGTGGCACTGGGAGCAGGTGGGTAAAGTGTCTTGCCCAAGGACACAATGGCAGTGACTAGGATGGCGGAAGCGGGGATCGAACTTGGAACCGTCAAGTTTCTGGCACGGCCACTCTACTCTACTATACCGCCCGGTTGTTGGATTTTAAGATTTTTTTTTTTTTACTGTCATTTAAATATGGAAGTTATAAAAAATGACGTCATTAATTGTTAGATAAAATCATTATAGCCGTGAAAGTTTCCGATATCACATTTTAAAGTATTTATCGGCCGATAATATCGGCAGTCCGATATTATCGGATATCTCTAATTATTACCTACAAGACCACTGTAACCAGCCTGGTCCAGCCCTTTCTACCGTTCCACACGGGGCTCGAACCGGGATCCTTTAAATGAAATTTGAGAGCGCTAGGCTTCGAGGTAAGCCTGGCCTCCGTTACACTACCATAAATCATAAAAAGGTTATAGCTCGATTAAATTACACGCCACCTTTGTACAGCACGTCCTACTTACTTATGTTCTATGAGGAAAAAAACCTTCATTCACTTTTATTTTCAATCACTGCAGCCAAAGCCTGGTTTGATTTAGGAAATGTATTTAAAATGATTGGAGATAGGGGAGAGTTTCTCGCCCCATGAGTGACCTATAAACTATTCTTCTCTGTGTAATTGAATGATATCACTACTTGGAATTGGAGGTTATACTCACTCTTAACAGTGAGCACCATGCTCTTGCTGATGTCGGAGCCCACCCCGTTGGATGCCTGGCACAGGTAAAAGCCCCGGTCCTCCTCCAGGACATGTCGGATGAGCAGCGAGCCATTATTCATGATCTGTATGCGGCCCGTCAGAGGCACGGGGTGGTACTGCTGTGGACTCCCAATACCAGCTGAACCAAAATACAGAGAGATGGAGAAGTGGGTTATTAAAGGAAGATGAAATATACAAAAACACCTGACAGTAAATAATATGCAACTTCTTTGTGGTTATGTACTGTACCTAGTGCACTTTTGGCATGCTTCCACATGACCTTAGGAGGAGGGTACCCATCAACTGAGCAGTTTAAAATCCCCGACCTCCCGTAGATTCCATCCTGGTTGTTGGGCTGCACCACAAAACGAGGAGGCACTGCAAAAATAAATATAGTATATATGTTCAATTCAAAAATAAACCATGGATTTTTGCTTTGTCACATTATGGAATTATAGCCTCGCATTTTGCAAGAGATTTACAAAGTAATAAACACATGCTAATAAATGCTTCTATGATGAAAGTAATGTTCATGTCTGTTTGATGATCATCAACACTTTTCATTAGGTGAGGCGTGGGCCAAGAAGGACCCCATTCAATTGATGTCTTATGGTGATAAAAGGTGAAAATGTAGGGCTTTACTTTTTGTTAATGAGGTATTTTAAAGGAAATGATGTACTAGGAAGTACAATATCTCTCTGGGCCACATTGCAATGTTCCAACATGATAAAAACCCTAAACATAATTTCCTCTCCTAGTGGTCTTGCTTTAGTAGTACTTCCTGTTGGACTACTTGTGCTGCTGCACCTTCACTTGTCACTACCTAATTGGTACCGACAGACCTGATCAGTCCTCACACGCGTGAAGACCACTTCACTTCCTTTAGAGCAATTTATTACAACGGAGATTCTGCGACGTCACATGTTAAGATATTTGAACGTTTTGTTAATGGTTGGTATAAAAAGAATAGCTTACCGAGAAGTAAAGGAGAACAAGAATATAAAAATGAACAAGTGGCAGATAAAAAAAAAATACTGGAATGCATATCGCCACAATTGCATTTATAAACGCACAAGGGCGCAACTGATTCCCATCCAGTAATTCCCTTTTAAATGTTGATTTTTAAACGGGGCACTTAAAGGGGAACATTATCACCAGACCTATGTAAGCGTCAATATATACCTTGATGTTGCAGAAAAAAGACCATATATTTTTTTAACCGATTTCCGAACTCTAAATGGGTGAATTTTGGCGAAGTAAACGCCTTTCTAATATTCGCTGTCAGAGCGATGACGTCACAAGGTTGCGTCACATCGGGAAGCAATCTGCCATTTTCTCAAACACATTACAAACACTGAGTCAAATCAGCTCTGTTATTTTCCGTTTTTTCGTCTGTTTTCCGTACCTTGGAGACATCATGCCTCGTCGGTGTGTTGTCGGAGGGTGTAACAACACGAACAGGGACGGATTCAAGTTGCACCAGTGGCACAAAGATGCGAAAGTGGCAAGAAATTGGACGTTTGTTCCGCACACTTTACCGACGAAAGCTATGCTACGACAGAGATGGCAAGAATGTGTGGATATCCTGCGACACTCAAAGCAGATGCATTTCCAACGATAAAGTCAAAGAAATCTGCCGCCAGACCCCCATTGAATCTGCCGGAGTGTGTGAGCAATTCGCGGACAAAGGACCTCGGTAGCACGGCAAGCAATGGCGGCAGTTTGTTCCCGCAGACGAGCGAGCTAAACCCCCTATCGACCCTAGCTTCCCTGGCCTGCTGACATCAACTCCAAAACTGGACAGATCAGCTTTCAGGAAAAGAGCGCGGATGAAGGTATGTCTACAGAATATATTAATTGATGAAAATTGGGCTGTCTGCACTCTCAAAGTGCATGTTGTTGCCAAATGTATTTCATATGCTGTAAACCTAGTTCATAGTTGTTAGTTTCCTTTAAAGCCAAACAAACACATACCAATCGTTGGTTAGAAGGCGATCACCAAATTCATCCTCGCTTTCTACCGTGTCGCTGGCTGTCGTGTCGTTTTCGTCGGTTTCGCTTGCATACGGTTCAAACCGATATGGCTCAATAGCTTCAGTTTCTTCTTCAATTTCGTTTTCGCTACCTGCCTCCACACTACAACCATCCGTTTCAATACATGCGTAATCTGTTGAATCGCTTAAGCCGCTGAAATCCGAGTCTGAATCCGAGCTAATGTCGCTATAGCTTGCTGTTCTTTCCGCCATGTTTGTTTGTGTTGGCTTCACTATGTGACGTCACAGGAAAATGGACGGGTGTTTATAACGATGGTTAAAATCAGGCACTTTGAAGCTTTTTATTTTAGGGATATTGCATGATGGGTAAAATTTTTAAAAAATCTTCGAAAAATATAATAAGCCACTGGGAACTGATTTTTAATGGTTTTAACCATTCTGAAATTGTGATAATGTTCCCCTTTAAATAAATAAATTCTGTATTCTTAAATAACGATTGTTTTGTTTTGTATGTAATCTTTTATATGGCATTGTTATTGAAATAAAAATGACAAAAAAGAAACCCACGGTAACAGTGACAGGGTATCTTCCGGTACCGATTGGGTAGTTTCCTGCCAGCACACATGATTTCTATTGGTTGATTAAGTCTATTTAGATTCACTTGTTGCCCTTCACCAGTGCTGGATTATTGTATTGTGTCGCCTTTGCGCTGCTTGCCTTGCTGCCACTGCGCACTCTGCTTGAGCCTGCTGTTTGCTACCTTTTGTTATTTTTCCTAAATTATTTTAACCCTTTTACCTGCACACTGCCGTCTATCTCTGCATTCTGTGGTCACGACAAGCTCAAACATGCACGACGGTGCCACGTATACTGATATTATACTTGGTATCATTACTACTGATATTGGTATCGATCCGCCCGCTTGTGTTTACATTCAAGAGCTCCAGCTTGTGATTAGCATATCCTCCTACGGTGTGTAGTGGAGCCTGTTTAGCTATTTCTCGGTCTCAAGTGAGGCGACAATTATTGACTATTATTAACGCTAGCTTGCTAGTGAGGACGCTACATTGTGTTGAGGACGTGTTTGTTTGTCTGTCGCTGTCAAATTTGCTGAACACAGCTGGAATGTGTCATCAACATGCATTATCACGATATAACGATAGCATTAAAAGCTCTGTTGTCAGCCAGATGTATATTATTTGTATCATATATTGTTTATATCGCGCAACCCGAATGGTTGTGTGCTGAGTGATTTTCAGTGGATAATAAATATACATTGCTTCCGTCAGTCTACCCATGGGCAGCTGTGGCTACAAAAGTAGCTTACCACCACCAGGTGTTAATTAATGATGGGTTACCACTTATCTGTGAGCGCTTTGAGTATCTAATAATAGAAAAGCGCGATATAAAATCTAATCCATTATTATTATTATTATTACAAGCTGCACACAGACCACTTTAAAATATATCCTGTAGGGCAGGGGTCCCCAAACTACAGCCCGCGGGCCAGATACGGCCCGCCAGCGTCTTAAATCCGGCTTGAGTAAAAAATAAATAAATGCAATTATTTTATTTTTTAATAATAATTTTTTTACATATTTTTTGAATCTGTCCTTTCTCGCCCATCCATCAATCAATTTTCTACTGCTTGTTACTGGGTCTGCTAGCCGCCCAGGCAAATCATATTGTCTAAAAATGCCTTTTCCTATCGATAACGTGACGTCATCACGCTGGCGCCACAACGTCGGGCGAGAGCGCAGCAAGTGTGCGCTCTTTCAGTCAATTAGTGCTCGAGGAAAAAAATGACGAAATCGCTGGGGAAAAGTAAGATAGACTCAGAGTGTAGAGTTTTTAAACCTCAGTGGACTTATGACTTTTTTTTGTTCAATGTAAGGAAAATGCAGTTTGTCTAATCTGCAATGAGACAGATTATATATATATTTATACATATACTGTATATATATATATATAATATATATATATATATATATATATATATATATATATATATATATATATATTTATACATATACATATATATATATACCTATATATATACCTATTTATATATATATATATATATATATATACCTATATATATATATATATATTTATATTTATACATACATACACACACACATATATATATATATATATATATATATATACCTATTTATATATATATATATATATATATATATATATATATATATATATATATATATATATATACATATATTTATATATATATATTTACAGTACAGGCCAAAAGTTCGGACACACCTTCTCATTCAATGTGGTTTCTTTATTTTCATGACTATTTACATTGTAGATTGTCACTGAAGCCATCAAAACTATGAAAGAACACATGTGGAGTTATGCACTTAACAAAAAAAGGAAGAAATAACTGAAAACATGTTTTATATTCTAGTTTCTTCAAAATAGCCACCCTTTGCTCTGGTTACTTTTTCGCACACTCTTGGCATTCTCTTGACGAGCTTCAAGAGGTAGTCCCCTGAAATGATTTTCACTTCACAGGTGTGCTTGAAGCTCATGGAGAGAATGCCAAGAGTGTGCAAAGTAGTAATCAGAGCAAAGGGTGGCTATTTTCAAGAAACTAGAATATACAACATGTTTTCAGTTATTTCTTCCTTTTTTTTGTTAAGTACATAACTCCACATGTGTTCATTCATAGTTTTGATGGCTTCAGTGACAATCTACAATGTAAATAGTCATGAAAATAAAGAAAATGCAGTGAATGAGGAGAAGGTGTGCCCAAATTTTTGGCCTGTACTGTATATATATATATATATATATATATATATATATATATATATATATATATATATATATATATATATATATATATATATGTAGCCCAGCCCCTGGCCACATTTTTTTAACCTAATGCGGCCCCCGGGTCAAAAAGTTTGGGGACCCCTGCGGTAAGGGATTCACATTCACATTCACAAATTGTTGCCTGATCTTTTGGCAACGATTAGATCCGATTCTGATTCGATTCCGGGGGTGACGATTTGAATCAGAATCAATTGTCAATTCAACACGATTCTAGATTCAAACCAATTTTTGCAATGTATTAATTGGTATAACAAATATAATGACACTTTTTCAAAACAGGTTACATATTAGAACAGGGGTGTCAAACTTGTTTTCAATGAGGGCCACATCGCAGTTCTGTTTGCCTTCAGAGGGCCGCATTTAACAATGAGTAATATATGAATATACATGTATATATATATATAATACATTAACAATATATTTTTTTTACATGAGCTACAAAAAAAATCTTGAAATTTTACTTTAAAAACTGGCAGATTTTTTTTTTATAGCATATAAACAAATTGAATGAATGGAATGGGACGGAAAAACAATAGCACTGTTTTTAGCAGTAAAATTCACGCAACAGAGCTGCAAATTCCGTTTACGGCACATAGTAATGTCGTAATTCAGCTCTGAGTGTGACACTTAAGATTCAGTCCTACACTTCGCTGAAAGTGTGAGTAAGACGCTTGATAACTAACTTTTAAGTGCAGCTTTCAGCGAAGAATTTCTTTACTCATAAGTCAACTCTTAGCAGACTTCTTAGGAGTAATTCTAAGACGCTTGATAAATACGGCCCCTGGTCTTTATTCATTTGAATTCCCGTTATGTAGTTATGACTCCTTCATGGCTGCATCTTCCTCACCTGTGACTGTGAGCTGCCTCTCAGTGCTCACAGTGGCGGCGTCGTTGCTGGCGATGCAGGTGTAGTTGCCGTTGTGCTTGAGCGACACCTTGGAGATTTGCAGGGAGCTCATGAACTCCTTGGTGTCTATGGTGATGCCCGACGAAGGCACGATCTCCTGGCCGTCCTTGCGCCACGTGATGCGTATGGGCATGTCGCCGGACGCCACCACGCAGGCGATGTACATCAGCTTACCGATGGAGGTCGGCGGGAAGTCGAACGGTTGGATCAGCGGAGGAACTGGGGGGGTAAAAATGATAAAAGTGATGGCAGTAATGATGAAAATAGAGCGGTGGTAAAGACAATGCAAGGACAGGCAAGAGGGTGAAATATAGGGTAGGAGAGTTAGAGAAGTGGAAATAAAGGGAAGACAGTCAAACAGTTTGATGGTTGTTTAAATGAGCAGGGTGAGTAAAAGGTGAAGACAGAGATTCAAAGTCAGATATCAATAAGTTAAGGATAGAGTAAAGAGAGGATGTGAAGACAGTACAACGGGAGAGAGGAGACATGCCGATTTGAAGATGTGAGGGCATTGAAAGGACACAAGGTGGAGAGTCAGCCGTGTGAGAAAACAGCAAAGCAAGGAGAGAAAAACAACAAAAACAACATTTCACGACCAAACAAAGTAAAGCCAAACCATTTCAACTGGCCTATCTTGCCCACGAGCCGTTACGCCCGTGCCCCCCCCCCCCCCGCCAACCTCGCCACTCCAACCGGCCCTGCCGTGATGAGGCCAGCCCATAATAGCTGCTCTAATTAGAGCCCCATCCGCAGGGGGAGAATGTTGTTGCCATGGAGACCCATGGAGGTGATTTAGAGTTGGGGAGGGTGGTGGTGATGGTGGGGGTTACAGCTGAGACATCTGGGGGGATTTAATCTGGACCTCATTAAAATTCATCTAATTAAATCAGAGACATGACGAGCACACATTGACACGCGCCAACCGCGCCCAGACCAGACGCACAATGCGCGTTTATTTCGAAGTGAGGAAAGACATCGGCTGCACGTGTAGTGTACGGCGAAAAATCCCCCCGCAGTCCCGTTCAATAGTACTCGGGATCTGTGTAATTGCTGGTTGCAAGAGTGTAATACAGGCCACTCCGCCCCTTAATCAGGGGTCATTAGGGACAACGCACACATCTTTATCCTCCTGCTTTACTTACAAGCTTTGCAATCGTTTGTTATTCTCTTAGGCTGCGTTCACACTTGTAGTTCCGATCTGCGGTCCGGACCCAAAAATAAAAAAATTTACTATTAAGGTGTTTTCTTTTATCTTAGAAACATCGTAATATTGTTCCCAATGTTATCATTCAAAGGTGCAGAGGTCCTCTTTCATGCTTTTATCACATCTCAGGTTGATTATTGTAATAACGTCCGATCAAGTCTGCTTAAAAACAGTGCGCATTTAACTGAAGCCGGGGAAATATGATCCGTCATCCTTGTGATAGCCTCCCTTCCAGGGGTATGATTTACGGGAGCGACATGGGGAACACGAGCACTTTTTTCAAAAAGCACTTTTGACCATTGTTGCGTCCGACTAGTCTTCCTCTGAGGGAATAAAAGTGTTAGAAAATGTTAGGTCTGTATTCTGTAGATCAAACTCAGATCTATCTGTTGATTATACATTTTTATTATTTTCTGCGTGTTGTGTGCCCTTTTAGATTTAGATTTTTTGGATTTTAAGCAATTGGAGCCTTGAGTAGGTCAATAATTACTAACATTGATTTTGATTCATTTTTATTTTTTAAACAATGACAGTTTCTTTTTTTAAAGTCCCAATAGAATTATTGGGGATCCACATAGGCCACATTCATAAAAGTGTTAAAAACACTAGGTCTCTAGATCAGTGGTTCTTAACCTTGTTGGAGGTACCGAACCCCACCAGTTTCATATGCGCATTCACCGAACCCTTCTTTAGTGAAAAATAAAATGATGGGTTTTTTTCAAATTCAAGACAAAGCTATATGTTTTTGGTGACACTTTAGTATGGGGAACATATTCTAAGTAACAAAGACTTAATTTAGAGTTATTTGGTTAGGGTTAGAGGGTGAGGGCCAGGGTTATAGGGTTAGGGTTATAATAAGGCCATGCCGAATAAGGCATTAATAAGTACTTAATAATGACTAGTTAAGAGCCAATATGTTACTAATTTGCTTAACTAATTAATGGTGAATAGGTTCCCCATACTAAAGTGTAACCATGTTTTTTTACTGGTGCACAAAATGAACCGTGCATGAACATCACCTTGTTCAAAGAACAAAACCAACAAAGTGCATAAACTCACAACAAAGGTTCTTAACCTGGGTTCGATCGAACCCAGGTTAAGAACCACTGCTCTAGATCAACCTCAGATCTATCCGTTGATTATACACTTGTATTATTTTCTGTGTGTTTTATGCCCTTTTAGTCAAATAAAACTGTTTTTGTATGGCAAACACAAAATATGCAATAGTTCCCCCCCCAAAAATATTGCAAAGTAGATTGGAACCTTGAGTAGGTCAATAATTCCTAACATTGATTTTGATTCATTATTATTTATTTGAGCAATGACTGCAAAGAAAAAAAAAACAGCCTGCATGGCAGCTTTTTGTTAATAGAGTCAACATTGCAACGTGTTCTAGTTACATAGCACCTGTTTGCTCTTTCAATACACTTTTTTATGTTTCTTTTAAATAGTATTTTTTGGAATGCATGCAGGCCGTGAAAAAATTAAGCTTAAGCCGACCCCACCTACTCAGTGGCCTCGTGGTTAGAGTGTCCGCCCTGAGATCGGTAAGTTGTGAGTTCAAACCCCGGCCGAGTCATACCAAAGACTAAATAAATGGGACCCAATACCTCCCTGCTTGGCACTCAGCATCAAGGGTTGGAATTGGGGGTTAAATCACCAAAAATTATTTCCGAGCACGGCCACCGCTGCTGCTCACTGCTCCCCTCACCTCCCAGGGGGGTGAACAAGGGGATGGGTCAAATGCAGAGAATAATTTCACCACACCTAGTGTGTGTGTGACTATCAGTGGTACTTTAACTTAACTTTAATTGATTTGCTCTGCTGTTTATTGTGATTGGCCGTGTGAGTTCCTCTGTCGGTTGTTTACATGTTTTATTGGTTTTTTTGGACAATATTATGTTAGCAAAGGACGCAAAGCACAAAGCTTTGTTAAACTAAATAATTCTACTTTAGCCTAACACCAACCTTGGAATTTTGACATTACCTAAATAGTTCATTATTTGCCAATAATGAAGGGAAATGATCCTTCACAGGCCTTGTCCACATGCCACTATGAGTGTTTCATTTCCACTATATGCTGTGTAGAGTAGATCTAATTGGAGTCCGACAAAACCCTTGTGGGAACAGGATCAATACAACTGAACACGTGTTAATTTGCTGGAGAGATTTACGAGTGTTTAACGGAGGTAAGTTCATTCCAACGTCGTGACTCACCTTTGACGGTGACATAAACAGTCTGCTTGATGAAGAGCTGAGGTTGTATGAGCACGCTGCAGATGTACGCCCCCTCGTCCATCCCCTTCTGGACGTCGGTGAGCTTCAGGGTGCCGTTTTCGAACACCACCTCCAAAAGACATTACCACACACACACGGCTGACACTCGCGTTGCAGGTCATTTAAGGTAAGTTAAAGGGAGATAAACGACTACCAAAGAGAAAATATCCTATTTTTTGTTACCACCATTAATCTCAACTACTCGACTATTTTTGTTATATTTGCATACATTTATCGTCCATTAATCACCATCTCAAAATGACTAAATTACAATGTAAAATACCATATAAAAAGGCAAAAGGAAAGCCTCCAAATATCATTACCGTATTTTTCGGAGTATAAGTCGCACCGGAGTATAAGACGCACCTGCCGAAAATGCATAATAAAAAAGGAAAAAAACATATATAAGTCGCACTGGAGCCCGGCCAAACTATGAAAAAAACTGCGACTTATAGTCCGAAAAATACGGTAATTACAGAATTAATGTTTAATTTTGCCTGATCTAGTAGTACCGTTACATTTAAAGGATGACATTTTACCTGACGATGATTGTCAGGCAGCAGAAGTCCTTCCTTGTACCAGTTGATGGAATAATACGGGTAGCCGATCACCCGGCAATTTACAAAAGAGCTCCGTCCTGCCACCGCTGTGATGTTTTTCATCGGCCGAATCCTCGGATTACCTGTTGGACACAACGAAGAGAAGGGCGGGGGGATAGAGCGAGACAGGAAGAAAGAGATTTGACCAAAAGAAGAAGAAGAAGAAGAGAGGGGAGAATACAACGGTTAGTTGATGGCGTCAGGGGCTGGACATGGAATTTTGAAGGGAAGGAATAACAGGGGAGGGGGGTGCAAGATAAGGAGAGAAAGAGAGAAGGTCGAATCTTTGGTGGTCTCGGTGTCAGAAAAGTGGCGTTCATTGTGCACCTGCACTGCAAAAACTGAAATCTAAGTAAGATTAAATATCTCAAATAAGGGTGATATTTGCTTATTTTCTGTCTGAAGATAATTCTTCTCACTAAGCAGATTTTATGTTAGAGTGTTTTACTTGTTTTAAGTGTTTTGGTCCTAAATGATCTCAGTAAGATATTACAGCTTGTTGCTGAGATTTGATGACCTATATTGAGTAAAACATGCTTGAAACTAGAATATCAACTGTTGCAAAGCTGTGTCATCAACAAACTGCTTTTTTAAAGTAATAATTTCTTATTTCAAGCATGAAAAAAAAATCATGACTTTGACACAATTGTGTCTCATATAAAAACAGATAAGACTTAGACTTAGACTTCCTTTTTATTGTCATTCAAATTTGAACTTTACAGCACAGATAAGAACGAAATTTCGTTACATAAGCTCATTGTAGTGCAGGATAAAAAAGCAATACGGTGCATATATAAATAAATAAATATATATAAATAATACATAAATATATATATAAGATAAATAAATATATATAAATAAATAAATAGATTACTGTACAGATAAATATATTGCACTTTTTCCACATGCGTCCACGTTAATGGATGTATGTTATATTGTCTTTTTTATTCCAGCGAGTTAATCCATTCAGATGACAGCCAAATGGACTTTGCTGTTTTATTTTCAATGAAACAAGAGAAAATACATACTCATATAGTAGTACACTTGTTATTAGTGAGAATATACTTATTTGAAGGTATTTTTGGGTTCATTGAGGTTAGCTAATTTTACTTGTTTTGGAAAGTCTTGTTGGGCGGTACAGCTCGGTTTGTAGAGCGGCCGTGCCAGCAACTTGAGGGTTGCAGGTTCGATCCCCGCTTCCGCCATCCTAGTCACTGCCGTTGTGTCCTTGGGCAAGACACTTTACCCACCTGCTCCCAGTGCCACGCACACTGGTTTAAATATAACTTAGATATTGGGTTTCACTATGTAAAGCGCTTTGAGTCACTAGAGAAAAGCACCATATAAATATAATTCACTTCACTTGTTCTATTGGCAGATCATTTTACTTACCGTATTTTTCGGACTATAAGTCGCAGTTTTTTTCATAGTTTGGCCGGGGGTGCGACTTATACTCAGGAGCGACTTATGTGTGAAATTATTAACACATTACCGTAAAATATCAAATAATATTATTTAGCTCATTCACGTAACAAACTAGACGTATAAGATTTCATGGGATTTAGCAATTAGGAGTGACAGATTGTTTGGTAAACGTAGAGCATGTTCTATATGTTATAGTTATTTGAATGACTCTTACCATTATATGTTACGTTAACATACCAGGCACGTTCTCAGTTGGTTATTTATGCGTCATATAACGTACACTTATTCAGCCTGTTGTTCACTATTCTTTATTTATTTTAAATTGCCTTTCAAATGTCTAATCTTGGTGTCGGGTTTTATCAAATAAATTTCCCCCAAAAATGCGACTTATACTCCAGTGCGACTTGTATATGTTTTTTTCCTTCTTTATTATGCATTTTCGGCCGGTGTGACGTATACTCCGAAAAATACGGTAGTTCAAATAAAATACCCCCAATTTATTTATTTTTATTCTTGTTTTTGAACACTGACTTTTTGCAGTGTGCGGACGGTCACTGAGAGTCGCAGGTCAAGTATTTTGCAACCCACTCCCAGGTGATTATTTGGGTGTTATTTCATGTCTAAAGGGCTCCCATAATGTTAAACATTGTATTTAGAAAGCCATAAACCGGGTTTTATGCTCCAGCTATGAAAATACTTTTGTAATTAATACAAACTGGAAGGTCAAAAGCAAGCCTTTTCTGTTAAAGTGCAGCTAACAAGTGAGGGAGATAACAGATTGTTATATTTGATATGATGTGGTCCTGATGGCTTCATCGGGCCAAGATCTTCAGCTCTCACTGGAACGGTTCGCAGCAGAGTGTGAAGCGACTGGGATAAGAATCAGCACTTCCAAGTCCGAGTCCATGGTTCTTGCCCGGGGAAAAGGTGGAGTGCCATCTCCGGGTTGGGGAGGAGATCTTGCTCCAAGTGGAGGAGTTCAAGTACCTCGGAGTCTTGTTCACGAGTGAGGGAAGAGTGGATCGTGAGATCGACAGGCGGATCGGTGCGGCGTCTTCAGTAATGCGGACACTGTATCGATCCGTTGTGGTGAAGAAGGAGCTGAGCCGGAAGGCAAAGCTCTCAATTTACCGGTCGATCTACGTTCCCATCCTCACCTATGGTCATGAGCTTTGGGTTATGACCGAAAGGACAAGATCATGGGTACAAGCGGCCGAAATGAGTTTCCTCCGCCGGGTGGCGGGGCTCTCCCTTAGAGATAGGGTGAGAAGCTCTGTCATCATAGGGAAGGAACTCAAAGTAAAGCCGCTGCTCCTCCACATCGAGAGAAGCCAGATGAGGTAGTTTGGGCATCTGGTCAGGATGCCATCTGAACGCCTCCCTAGGGAGGAGGCCACGGGGAAAACCCAGGACACGTTGGGAAGACTATGTCCCGGGAGGAGCTGGACAAAGTGGTTGGGGAGAGGGAAGTCTGGGCTTCTCTGCTTAGGCTGCTGCCCCCACGACCCGACCTTGGATAATATTTGGTGCTTCTCAACAGGCTCAAACTCCATTTGACTGAGGGCTGCTGCAGGTAGAGTTGGGGTGATGCACAAAGTTTTACTTCAGATACACGTTTTACTCATGTGACTAAATGTATTGACTACTTCAAACAGCAGCTATAGTGACCCCAATATTTGGTAGGCCTTAATGTTATTTTTCTACAATTAAAACACATTCTTGTGGGCTACATAACATGTAATGGTGGCTCTTTGGTCAAAATGTACAGATTATGTTTTACAGACCATCTTCAAGCCGCTTACTGACTGTCTCTTCTGAATGCGACGTTTTGTGGGCGGTCTTATTTACACTGTATTGCCAAAAGTATTTGGCCACCCGTCCAAATGATCAGAATCAGGTGTCCTAATCACTTGGCCCGGCCACAGGTGGATAAAATCAAGCACTTAGGCATGGAGACTGTTTATACAAACATTTGTTAATGAATGGCCGCTCTCAGGAGCTCAGTGATTTCCAGCGTGGAACTGTCATAGGATGCCACCTGTGCAACAAATCCAGTCGTGAAATTTCCTAGCTCTAAATATTCCAAAGTCAACTGTCGGCTTTATTATAAGAAAATGGAAGAGTTTGGGAACAACAGCAACTCAGCCACGAAGTGGTAGGCCACGTAAACTGACAGAGAGGTCAGCAGATGCTGAAGCGCATAGTGCAAAGACTTTCAGCACAGTCAGTTGCTACAGAGCTCCAAACTTCATGTGACCTTCCAATTAGCCCACGTACAGTACGCAGAGAGTGGGTTTCCATGACCGAGCAGCTGCATCTAAGCCATACATCACCAAGTACAATGCAAAGCGTTGGATGCAGTGGTGTAAAGCATGTCGCCACTGGACTCTAGAGCAGTGGAGACGCCTTCTTTGGAGTGATGAATCACGCTTTTCTATCTGGCAATCTGATGGACGAGTCTGGGTTTGGAAGTTGCCAGGAGAACGCTACATTTTGGACTGCATTGTGCCGAATGTGAAATTTGTTGGAGGAGGATTTATGGTGTTGGGTTGTTTTTCAGGAGCTGGGCTTAGCCCCTTAGTTCCAGTGAAATAAACTTTGAATGCTCCAGGATACCAAAACATTTTGGACAATTCCATGCTCCCAACCTTGTGGGAACAGTTTGGAGCGGGCCCCTTCCTCTTCCAACATGACTGTGCACCACTGCACAAAGCAAGGTCAATAAATACATGGATGACAGAGTCTGGTATGGATGAACCTGACTGGCCTGCACAGAGTCCTGACCTGAACCCGATAGAACACCTTTGGAATGAATTAGAACGGAGACTGAGAGCCAGGCCTTCTCGACCAACATCAGTGTGTGACCTCACCAATGCGCTTTTGGAAGAACTTGTGGACAACCTTCCCAGAAGAGTTGAAGCTGTAATAGCTGCAAAAGGTGGACCGACATTATATTGAACGCTATGGGTTAGGAATGGGATGGCACTTCAAGTTCATATGTGAGTCAAGGCAGGTGGCCAAATACTTTTGGCAATATAGTGTATGTGCCAAAGCAATCCTCTGGCCAAGCCTTCATCGACTGCGTCGTCACCCCATCAGTAGTTTTTAGCACTTCCTTATTGAGTCTACTGACAGATATAATTTTAAATCTCAATGGAGGTGTTTGGATGTTTTTTTAAGGGCTTTATAGGCGGAATAGAGTGGCTGCCATAGGCTCCGTTGTAAGTGGACTTTTGATTGCATTTGTTTACTATTTACAATGCATTAAAAAATACATCTGTCGTCATGTCTTTCAAAATGATTGTGAACGATAGGCAAAATTCCCCCAGAATTGCAGATTACCTTTAATAATTACAACTGAATAAAATTGGCGGACTCGTGCAAAGGTAAACCTCTACCATATATGGAGATAGCTGTTGATGTATCTACCTGTCATGCAAAATATGTCACTCAAGTCTCAAATTTCAAACAGCTGATTTGGAGGAAGGCAAGCTTGTTTTCTAAATATAGGGTTTGATTTCAAACTTTCAAGATGCAGATCTCAAATACACAAAAACAGGCACCAACAGGTAAGAAAAGTTGGCTTTGTCTAATAGGCCCCTTTAAGTTTGTCATGTCTGTGTAATCATGTTTTGTTTTAAGTCATGTTTTGTTTAGTTATAGGACTCTTTAGTTTCTGTCTTTTCACTCCCTTGTCTTGTTTCCATGATTACCCCATTAGTTTCACCTGTTCCACGTTTGGACTCATTGTGCACTCTTGATTGTCACCATAGCAACCCATTAGTTTTCACCTGTCACGTCACGCACCTGTTTCACGTCTTGAGTCACGCACCTGTTTTCGTTAATCATGTCTGTAGTATTTAAGTTCAGTGTTTTTCAGTTTGTCTTTCTGACGACCTCACCACATTTATGCTCTGTCCATTCTTTCCATGTCCATTCCTCAAGCAACTATTTTTGTCCAAGCCAAGTAAGTTTTTGTTCCATGTTTATAGTCTTTTTGGTTTCATAGTTTGTTCTCCGCCATTGTGCGTGTTTTTCGTTTGTACTTTTTTGCTATAGTCTTTTGGTTTCATAGTTTATTCTCCGCCACTGTGCGCGCTTTTCGTTTGTACTTTTTTTGATATATTAATAAATCATGTACCTTCATTCCCGTCTCGCCCGAGCCAACTTTCCGTTGCATCCCGGAAAAGCAAACACCCAAGATCAAGTCATGACAAAGTTATTATAAATGTAAGATTGGCCCAGAAGATGGTCAGAGACACTTCTGCCTGGTTATAAGAAGTTACTCTTTGTGTTGTCATTTTTGTGTTCACATCTTAATTGTATTTAGTGTTCTGTCTAGTAGAATTCAATATTGTCATAGTATATTTAACAATTAGCTGTCCTGGATGCTTGGGCAAAATCACACTAAAATATAAAGTTAAGTAGAGGGCCACAAAATATGGGCCTGCAGGCTCCAAATGGACCGCAGGTTTGAGAACCCTGCTGTAGAGACACAGAATCATAAATACTTTATTATTATAAAAGCATCAATACAAATTAAATTTTTCACAATTTGGGGACCTTTGATGATCATAGTGTTTATGGGAAAGCTTTCCCCAAAAAATTACTCATTTAAGGGGAACTGCACTTTTTTTCAAAATTTGCCCATCGCTCACAATCCTTATGAGATGCATTAGGACAGATGTATTTTATTTAATGCAATCTAACTCGTAAATAAAAGTCCGCTTACAATGGGGTAATGCAGATCCTCTATTACGCCCATAAGGCCCCTCAATATAACCATCCAAAAACTGCCAAGAACACTCCATTTAGATTTCATCACTTGAATACTAACCAAGTATTAGTGATATTGTTATTATAAGCGCTAAGGCAGATAAACTATTTTTAGCTTGTGCTGCTATATTGACATCATCATCTGGGGCATCATGTACAAATCTTGCTTATGCACTAAAACCTGCCGTACGCCCTTTTTCACGGCAAAGTTGGTATGGATCAAAAATGACGTTGACGTGGAAATGCCATAGTTGCAGCGATTATTTTTTCAAATGCTTGTCTGTTTCGGACATGTACATCCATCTTCTTCTTGACTTTCTTTGTTTCTGATGCCCGACCAAATATTTTCTTTTTTCGCCTGTGTGCTGTTTTCTCTGTCGGTTTTTGATGCAGTACCGCATACGTGCAGTGATTTCTCCAGATTCTCTGAAGCTTTTGATGATATTACGGACCGTAGATGGTGAAATCCCTAAATTCCTTGCAATAGCTCGTCGAGAAATGTTGTTGTTAAACTGTTCGACAATTTGCTGATGCATTTGTTGACAAAGTGGTGACCCTCGCCCCATCCTTGTTTGTGAATGACTGAGCATTTCATAGAAGCTGCTTTTATACCCAATCATGGCACCCACTTGTTCCATATTAGTCAGTTCACCTGTGGGATGTTCCAATTAAGTGTTTGATGAGCATTCCCCAACTTTCTCAGTCTTTTTTGCCACTTGTGCCAGCTTTTTTGAAACATGTTGCAGGCATCAAATTCCAAATGAGCTAATATTTGCAAACAATAACAACGTTTACCAGTTCGAACGTTAAGTATCTTGTCTTTGCAGTGCATTCAATTGAATATAGGTTGAAAAGGATTTGCAATTTATTGTATTATGTTTTTATTTACGATTTACACAACGTGCCAACTTCACTGATTTTGGGTTTTGTAGTAGGAAAGCCCCGCAACTCTCTATACATGAGGCCCCTGGTGAGATGTTTTCTTGCCTTGGAGTTAGTGAACGTTTACTTTAGGTTGTATATAATGCCTTGATAGTAGAAGAATGAACATAATTCGACAAGTTGGTCAACTGTGACATCTACCTTAGACCCGGAAATGGCGAGAAAGACACAAAAAGACACATATTTAATCTAAATGGGAATATATCAACATCCCATCAGTTGGCATCCCAGTGACAGCAGACATTGTACAGTAAGTAATGTTTTATTATGTTTGTTGGCTCTCATGTAGTCTTCAGTGAGTAATAATCAGTGATGTTGTCGAAGGAAAAAGCGAACATCGTGATACATTTGTAAAATGAATGCGCCGTTGTATGCCTAAAAAATGCAAAATATGTAAATATTACAAACCCCAAAACCGGTGAAGTTGGCACGTTGTGTAAATTGTAAATAAAAACAGAATACAATGATTTGGAAATCCTTTTCAACGTATATTCAATTGAATGAACTGCAAAGACAAGATACTTAACATTCAAACTGGAAAATGTTATTTTTTGCAAATATTAGCTCATTTGGAATTTGATGCCTGCAACATGTTTAAAAAAAGCTAGCACAAGTAGGAAAAAAAGACTGAAAAGTTGAAGAATACTCATCAAACACTTATTTGGAACATCCCACAGGTGAACAGGCTAATTGGGAACAGGTGGGTGCCATGATTGGATATAAAAGCATCTTCCATGAAATGCTCAGTCATTCACAAACAAGGATGGGGTGAGGGTCACCACTTTGTGAGCAAATGCGTGAGCAAATTGTTGAACAGTGAGAACAACATTTCTCAACCAGCTATTGCAAGGAATTTAGGGATTTCACCATCTACGGTCCGTAATATCATCAAAAGATTCAGACAATATCTGGAGAAATCACTGCACGTAACATTGAATGCCCGTGACTTTCGATCCCTCAGGCGGTACTGCATCAAAAACCGACATCTGTGTGTAAAGGATATCACCACATGGGCTCAGGAACACTTCCGAAAACCACTGTCAGTAACTACAGTTTGTCGCTGTAAGTGCAAGTTAATACTCTCATATGCAAAGCGAAAGCGATTTATCAACAACACCCAGAAACGCCGCCGGCTTCGCTGGGCCCGAGCTCATCTAAGATGGACTGATACAAAGTGGAAAAGTGTTCTGTGGTCTGACGAGTCCACATTTCAAATTGTTTTTGGAAACTGTGGACGTCCTGTCCTCCGGAACAAAGAGGAAAAGAACTATCTGAATTTGTTATAGGCGCAAAGTTCAAAAGCCAGCATCTGTGATGGTATGGGGGTGTATTAGTGCCCAAGGCATGGGTAACTTACACATCTGTGAAGGCACCATTAATGCTGAAAGGTACATACAGGCTTTGGAGCAACATATGTTGCCATCCAAGCAACATTATCATGGACGCTCCTGCTTATTTCAGCAAGACAATGCCAAGCCACATTCTGCACGTGTTACAACAGCGTGGCTTCATAGTTAAAGAGTGCGGGTACTAGACTGGCCTGCCTGTAGTCCAGACCTGTCTCCCATTGAAAATGTGTGGCGCATTATGAAGCCTAAAATACCACAACGGAGACCCCCGGACTGTTGAACAATTTAAGCTGTACGTCAAGCAAGAATGGGAAAGAATTCCACCTGAAAAGCTTCAAAAATCGGTCTCCTCAGTTCCCAAACGTTTACTGAGTGTTGTTAAAAGGAAAGGCCATGTAACACAGTGGTGAAAATGCCCCTGTGACAACTTTTTTGCCATGTGTTGCTACCATTAAATTCTAAGTTAATGATTATTTGCAAAAACAAATTAAGTTTCTCAGTTGGAACATTAAATATCTTGTCTTTGCAGTCTATTCTATTGAATATAAGTTGAAAAGGATTTGCAAATCATTGTATTCTGTTTTTATTTACCAATTACACAACGTGCCAACTTCACTGGTTTTGGGTTTTGTATATTATGAACGTGCCCCCGTACTACATAACATATATACTTACAACGTGTATATAAAACCTTGATGGAGGTTTTTTGAATGTATTTTTTTAAGCGCTGAGTAGAGCCAACTTTTGATCGCATTTATTTACTACTTAACATGCAAAAAAAAAAGAAAAAAAGAAAAACTCGTGTTCTTGTCTTACATAAGGATTGTAATTGAAAGCCAAAGGTCGAAAAAAAAAAGTGCAGTTTCCCTTTAATGGCACTATACTTCTTGCATGTACTACAGTTACAAGGTAAAAACAACAACTTCACCACGTGTAAGTCACATCACGCATCAGTCTGTCTAGTCATGTATTGGACAGCATCATATTGTGTCCGTAATCTAATATTGTAGTTGTACAAAAATGTCAGCAGTTTCCTATAAAGCCATAATCTCAGACCGGCTCATGCATGCGGACAATTTGATGGAGACAAAATGTGTTTTGCGTTATTCGAGGACACAAGCAGCTATCATCCTTCACCTCTTGTCTGACCTCCTTCCCGTTCATCTTATACCCATCTCTGTTTTTGTCTCTCCTTTCCACACACACACACACACACACACACACACACACACACACACACACACACACACACACACACACACACACACACACACACACACACACTCCCCCACTCGCTGCCTCTCTTCCCATTGCTCAGCGTGTGCCGCGCTTTGAAGTCACAGCTTTGACGAGCCAAAGATGTATTATTCAGCAGCACCAGTCTCACACACACACAGAAAAACACACAGACAGACACAGTGTGTGCACGTGCATTTCTCCAACAATGGCTGTTGGTCCACAAGCTGAGAGGGATAAGTTGAGTGTATCCCGTTTCTGTAAGTGGGTAAAACACGGCTATACTCCAGGTCCATGCGTCTGTGTCAATTTGTGTTGTCTAGAGGGCTGAAGCTCTCTGGCAATGCTGCTCATTGTCACTGCAGCGTCTCGCAAGAGCGGACTTGTGTGTCACAGCACATTTCACCAAAGGATGGAGGACAGCACGAGAGAGAGAGATGGAGAGAACAGGACACGGTGTCCATCAGGGTCAATCATCATCCTTACAGGGCTGGTTCTGTCACCAGAATTTACCGTCACTTTTTTCCCCCTCATGACATCCACCCACTGTATAACCATCTGTGTATTGCTCCTTTCCCTCATCATCCCCTACAAACTACAAAAAAAAACACACCCCTCAGATTTTTAGCAGCCCCTTTATTTACTTAAGGGATATTACCATGGATAGGCGATTTGGCCTTAATATCTAAATGGTGATGTACAAAACCCAAAACCAGTGAAGTTGGCATGTTGTGTAATTCGTAAATAAAAACAGAATAAAATGATTTGCAAATCCTTTTCAACTTATATACAATAGAATAGACTGCAAAGACAAGATATTTAATGTTCGAACTGAGAAACATAATTTTTTTTGGCAAATAATCGTTAAATTAGAATTTAATGGCAGCAACACATTGCAAAAAAGTTGACACAGGGGCATTTTTACCACTGTGTTACATGGCCTTTCCTTTTAACAACACTTTAACAATGTTTGGGAACGAAGGAGACCAATTTTTGTAACTTTTCAGGTGGAATTCTTTCCCATTCTTGCTTGATGTACAGCTTAAGTTGTTCAACAGTCCGGGGTCTCCGTTGTGGTATTTTAGGCTTCATAATGCGCCACACATTTTCAATGGGAGACAGGTCTGGACTATAGGCAGGCCAGTCTAGTACCCGCAGTCTTTTACTATGAAGCCACATTGGTGTAACACGTGGCTTGGCATTGTCTTGCTGAAATAAGCAGGGGCGTCCATGGTAACATTGCTTGGATGGCAACATATGTTGCTCCAAAACCTGTATGTACCTTTCAGCATTAATGGCGCCTTCACAGACGTGTAAGTTACCCATGTCTTGGGCACTAATACACCCCCATACCATCACAGATGCTGGCTTTTCAACTTTGCGCCTAGAACAATCCGGATGGTTCTTTTCCTCTTTGGTCCGGAGGACACAACGTCCACAGTTTCCAAAAACAATTTGAAATGTGGAGTCGTCAAACCACAGAACACTTTTCCACTTTGTATCAGTCCATCTTAGTTGAGGTCAGGCCCAGCGAAGCCGATGGCGTTTCTGGGTGTTGTTGATAAACGGTTTTCGCCTTGCATAGGAGAGTTTTAACTTGCACTTACAGATGTAGTGACCAACTGTAGTTACTGACAGTGGGTTTCTGAAGTGTTCCTGAGCCCATGTGGTGATATCCTTTACACACTGATGTCGCTTGTTGATGCAGTACAGCCTAAGAGATTGAAAGTCACGGGCTTAGCGGCTTACGTGCAGTGATTTCTCCAGATTCTCTGAACCCTTTGATGATATTACTGACCGTAGATGGTGAAATCCCTAAATTCCTTGCAATAAAAATTGAAAGTTTTTTCTTAAACTGTTCAACAATTTGCTCACGCATTTGTTGACAAAGTGGTGACCCTCGCCCCATCCTTGTTTGTGAATGACTGAGCATTTCATGGAATCTACTTTTATACCCAATCATGGCACCCACCTGTTCCCAATTTGCTTGTTCACCTGTGGGGTGTTCCAAATAAGTGTTTGATGAGCATTCCTCAACTTTATCAGTATTTATTGCCACCTTTCCCAACTTCTTTGTCACATGTTGCTGGCATCAAATTCTAAATTTAATGATTATTTGCAAAAAAAAAAATGTTTATCAGTTTGAACATCAAATATGTTGTCTTTGTAGCATATTCAACTGAATTTGGGTTGAAAATGATTTGCAAATCATTGTATTCCGTTTATATTTACATCTAACACAATTTCCCAACTCATATGGAAACGGGGTTTGTAGTATCTCCAGCCGTGTCCATGTGGTGACATAAATTACGGTATTTTGAGAGGGGAAGTCGAACTAAGTACGACCGCCACTGCAACCATATACAGTACTGATACTATTTTTGGTATCGTTACTCTCAATATTTATATATTTGCTGACATTCAAGAGCTCTAGCTTGCGATTAACCATTGGCATATTAGTAACTTACTTTATTAGTAACTTAGTTTATTATTTCTTCGGTCAGTGGTCAACAAAATAAACAAACCGTTGTACATTCATAAATTGAAAATGTTGCAGACCGAAAGGGTTTAGGCTGAAGTTGAACACTTATTGCGCCTAACCCTATAAACAATGTCAAATACAAGATGAGCTTCCAAAAATTATGAAATTTCCTTTCCACAGCATATTATAAATACACCTTGTATTTGATGAGAGTGCGGAAATATGACCACATCACCCCTATTCTCAAACCCCTTCACTGGCTTGCTGTTCCACTCAGGATTGAATTCAAGGTCTCCCTGCTAACCCGCCAGTGCCTCCATGGAAATGCCCCCCTCTACCTCAAAGAACTACTCACCCCCAAATCCTCCACACGACACCTCCGCTCCGGACAGTAACCTCCTCCAACCTCCGAGGACAAAGCTACGAACAATGGGGGACCGGGCTTTCTGCTCTGCCGCTCCCAGTCTGTGGAACGCTCTCCCTGACCACCTGAGGGCACCACAGACTGTGGATGCTTTTAAAAAAGGCTTAAAAGCCCTTCTTTTTAAAAAAAAAGCCTTTTTTTAGATGTGTATACTAGCTGTAGCTATTTGGCTGTTCTAGTTTTTATTTTTATTTATTTCTTTATCTTTTTTATTTTTTTTATTTTTTTTAATACACTGTAGCACTTTGAGATTGTTTACTCAATATAAAGTGCTTTTTTTACAAATAAAATCTATTATTATTATTATTATTATTGTACACAACATAAACACTGTTCAATTATATACACAGTAAAGACATGTAAAATATCCTTGTACACGTGTTCGTTAAACCTTTGTACCATATGCTTCTACAGTGTGTGGTGTAGCATGTTTAGCTATTCATCGTCCTCCAGTAATATGATGATGCTGGTGAGATATGTTCGCCGTAGAGGCAGGGATTGGTGACATAGAAGTGACTTTGCACTGTGGACATCAGCCGAATTTTACATTGCATTGATGATGTGTCTCTTTGCTTTGTCGCTGTCAAATTTGTGGGACACAGCTGGAATGTGTCATCACCATTCATTATCACGATATACAACGATAGTATTGAAAATTTTATTGTCGTCTAAATTTATATAATGTATATTGTGTGTCCCTACCCGGATAATACTATAAAAATTAAAATACTTTAGAGTAGTCACCGTGCAGCTTGGTTAGCAGTATACAGAAATAGCTGGCAACAATAGTGAGTCTAACTCACAGTGAAAATATCCAAATTGTGTCAAAAATGTGAATATTTAGTGTGAGCACAATTGTTATCCAGCACTACCTTCGTCCTTTTGGGCATGGAATTCACTCGAGCTGCAAAGGTTGTTCCTGGAAACTTCTTCCGCTCTTCCATGAAGACATCACTGGTGGGCATTAGACACCATTCTTACACTTAAAAAATGGGTACAGGTATCTCTAAGGTTCATGTCACTCCATCACTTTCAACTTCCAAAGCAAGGCATTTGTCATCTTGGAGGAGTGTTTGGGCTCTTAAACATGTTGGAAAATGACTAAGCTATTCAGTCCTCCTTTTGAAGGGACCACGCGACGCTTCGCAATTTTACAGTACATGTTGGAATGTATGATCAGTGTCAGAGCTTGGTCCACATTGCCGGCAGGAAGTCGGACACGTTTCCAGTGAGGGTTGGACTCCGCCAAGGCTGCCCCTTGTCACAGATTCTGTTCATAACTTTTATGGACAGAATTTCTAGGCGCAGTCAAGGCGTTGAGGGGATCCGGTTTGGTGTCTGCAGGATTACCGTATTTTTCGGACTATAAGTCACAGTTTTTTTCATAGTTTGGCCAGGGGTGCGACTTATACTCAGGAGCGACTTATGTGTGAAATTATTTACACATTACCGTAAAATATCAAATAATATTATTTAGCTCATTCACGTAAGAGACTAGACGTATAAGATTTCATGGGATTTAGCGATTAGGAGTGACAGATTGTTTGGTAAACGTATAGCATGTTCTATTTGTTCTAGTTATTTGAATGACTCTTACCATAATATGTTACGTTAACATACCAGGCACGTTCTCAGTTGGTTATTTATGCGTCATATAACGTACACTTATTCAGCCTGTTGTTCACTATTCTTTATTTATTTTAAATTGCCTTTCAAATGTCTATTCTTGGTGTTGGGTTTTATCAAATAAATTTCCCCAAAAAATGCGACTTATACTGCAGTGCGACTTATATATGTTTTTTCCTTCTTTATTATGCATTTTCAGCCGGTGCGACTTATACTCCGGAGCAACTTATACTCCGAAAAATACGGTAGGTCTCTGCTTTTTGCAGATGATGTGCTCCTGATGGCTTCATCTGGCCAGGATCTTCAGCTCTCACTAGATCGGTTTGCCGCTGAGTGTGAAGCGACTGGGATGAGAATCAGCACCTCCAAGTCCGAGTCCATGATTCTTGCCCGGAAAAGGGTGGAGTGCCATCTCCACGTTGCGGAGGAGACCCTGCCCCAAGTGGAGGAGTTCAAGTACCTCGGAGTCTTGTTCACGAGTGAGGGAAGAGTGGATCGTGAGATTGACAGTCGGATCGGTGTGGCGTCTTCAGTAATGCGGACGCTGTATCGATCCGTTGTGGTGAAGAAGGAGCTGAGCCGGAAGGCAAAGCTCTCAATTTACCGGTCGATCTACGTTCCCATCCTCACCTATGGTCATGAGCTTTGGGTTATGACCGAAAGGACAAGATCACGGGTACAAGCGGCCAAAATGAGTTTCCTCCGCCGGGTGGCGGGGCTCTCCCTTAGAGATAGGGTGAGAAGCTCTGCCAGCCGGGGGGAGCTCAAAGTAAAGCCGCTGCTCCTCCACATCGAGAGGAGCCAGATGAGGTGGTTCGGGCATCTGGTCAGGATGCCACCCGAACGCCTCCCTAGGGAGGTGTTTAGGGCACGTCCGACAGGTAGGAGGCCACGGGGAAGACCCAGGACACGTTGGGAAGACTATGTCTCCCGGCTGGCCTGGGAACGCCTCGGGATCCTCCTGGAAGAGCTGGATGAAGTGGCTGGGGAGAGGGAAGTCTGGGCTTCCCCGCTTAGGCTGCTGCCCCCGCGACCCGACCTCGGATAAGCGGAAGAAGATGGATGGATGGATGTTGGAATTCATGGACTCCCTTAATGAACCGCCTCTTACCAATGCTGGTAGCAGTCATGCAGCCCCAGATCCTGACATTACCACCACCGTGCTTGACACTACTATATATGTACTCACTTGTGCAATGATATTGGCTGTTTTGGAATCGTTTTTTAGTGGATAGTAAATCGATACTGCTTTGCAACATGTACACTGACTACTCTAAAGTATATCTAAGTTTTATTTCTGTGGTATTGTCCCTCGAAAGAAATCTGAAAGTGGTTGTTAACAGGAGTGTCCTGATCCAATATTGATACCAATCCGATATTCCTCAGTTTCAGATTGTATTGTCTTGCATCCAAAATGTCCTACATAAGAACTCTGATACAAGCAGTCTTGCAGCAGGTTTACTTTTACAAAGCTCGACAGCCAGTTAACATTTAAATCTCCTCCAATAAGCGCACAAGGTTGGTCTTTTCCTGTATTTTAGTGAAGTCATCAACAAAAGGTAAGCATAGTAATAGGCTACTAGGAGCTAACAGCCATGTAACAGGTGAGCACACAACAGAACACAAGCTGAACCATCTGCGGCTGCTGGTCTTTAAAGTAGGGGAAGCTAATTTTTAGCTAAAAATTCTCCACATCAACTCAGAACAATGGAATGAAACTTGAAAAAGGCTCTGGCAGTGGTTAATTTTTCAAGATTGCTGATTTTGCTGTCAATCAAAAAGGGATTCAACCTCAGACAGATCATTTAATCATCATGCTGAAGCGCAGCATCCAGGCCAGCCGAGGCCAAGCCCACTCATTATATATCTATACACTTTCCAAGACGCTCAGCGTCCGATGGGCGGGACAAAATCGAGCATTATTCCAATTGCTCCCTCATTGAAGTCAATGAATGATCAGATACAACACTTTAATGCACTGTGACGCTACCACAATAACTGAAAAAAAAGTTGCGTTAGCTGTCGCAAAGGTTGCGATTTCTGAACAAAAGTTGAACACATTCTAAGACATATTTAATGATTGACAGTACATATTTGCCCACTAATCTTTTTGCACATTTTAGAGGAAGCTGAGCTTCTCTTGCAGTGTCCTTAATTAAACAATATTGCAGTCTAAACCACACAATTAGCCAAAATAAGCAAGTATAAAACAATTGTTTTTGCATATTCTAACAGATACAAAGTCTCCAAAGCAGAAGCGTAATAAAAAGTATAAAATAATTGTTTTTGCAAATTACTAACAGATCAAAGGTCTGCAAAGCAGAAGCGTAATAAAAAGTATCCAGTAACAAATGTGTCTGCATCATGTGAGCTTAACCAAATGAATTATTCTGGGTGCTACATGTCGTTACTTCAACTAAACAACTGTTAATAATAAATAGGTTAGTTTTTTGTACCTAATATTGTTTTGTGTTTGAGTAATTTTATTTAAGACTTTTCTAGCATTTTACACTACAAAATAATATAACTATGTATGATTCCTGCTGATATCGCATCTCAAGGCTCCAATATCGGTATTGTATCGGAAGTGAAAATGTTGTATCAGGACACTCCTAGTTGTTAAATCCTGAGGGGTGTACTCATGTTTGTAAATCAGGGGTGTCAAACTCAAATACAGAGTGGGCCAAAATTGAAAACTGAACAAAGCCACGGGCCAAGGTTGAACAAATTAACCTTTTAATAGGGACCCAAACAAGTTTTGCATTGAATATTGAACAAGCAAGGCTTATATAACTTTATAGTGACATGCAAAATCCAGTTTCAAATAATAATAATAATCATTAAAAAAATATCAATGGCATATCAAATACAATTTAAATAAAAATTGAATGCCTCTTTTCTTTTTTGCAGCCTTCTGAGGTAAATATCAACATTAACTTTTTCCACAGGCTAATAAATTTGAAAATAAAATAACAATGAATAAACCAACCATTCAGGACTTTTAACTGTTCAGTTTGCAACACACTGATCTAATCTGATGTGCCCAAGCCAGATACCTGCCATCTTTTCTTGGATTCTAGTTCATTAATGTCGGGGCTCAGGCTTTGAGCTGAGGCAACCTTCATTATCCAACCAAGGTGTTCATCAGTCATTATATCTCGTAGTCCACCCGGACCACAGTCTTGGGCCGTGCCTTAGAGGCACTGCCTTTAACGTCCTCTATGAGCTGTCGTCACGTCCGCTTTTCATCCATTCTAACAACGTGCCGGCCCAGTCACAAGATATGTGCGGCTTCTGTACGCACACACACGTGAATGCAACGCATACTTGATCAACAACGATACAGGTTATACTGAGGGTGGCCGTATAAACAACTTTAACACTGTTAGAAATATGCGCCACACTGTGAACCCACACCAAACAAGAATGACAAACACATTTCAGGAGAACATCCGCACCGTAGCACAACATAAACACAACAGAACAAATACCCTGAACCCTTCGCAGCACTAACTCTTCCGGGACGCTACAATATACACCCCTGCTACCACCAACCTCCCGCCCCACCTTGTAGCGTCCTGGAAGAGCTAGTGCTGCAAAGGGTTCTGGGTATTTGTTCTGTTGTGTTTATGTTGTGTCACGGTGCGGATGTTCTCCCAAAATGTGTTTGTCATTCTTGTTTGGTGTGGGTTCACAGTGTGGCGTATATTTCTAACAAAACTTAAAGTTGTTTATACGGCCACTCTCAGTGTAACTTGTATCGCTGTTGATCAAGTATGCCTTGCATTCACTTGTGTGTGCGTGCAGAAGCCGCACATATGTGACTGAACCAGCACACGTTGGACTGGATGAAAAGCGGACGTGACGATTTTCGGGAGGGGCACTGAAATCTGGGACTCTCCCGGGAGGGTTGGCAAGTATGAGAATTAGCGGTGAATGCGTTGTTACCGCGGCACCGCCGCTGAATATAATCGGCGGGCCAGCTCTAGTGTTAATTTGATATCGCCTCAAGGGCCAAGTGAAATTCCACGGCGGGCCAAATTTGGCCCGCGGGCCAGAGTTTGACACCTATGTTGTAAATGGTCCGACTTGATCAAATCCGCCCTGATTTCAATTGGAGTATTCCTTGCTATTATGGCCTCCTGTGTATGTTTTGTTGCCCCTTGTGCTTAATATCTTTGCACCCGCATCATTGTGAGAGCAACTGAAGGCCAACCCCATCCATCTACTGGGCTCACTATGTCACTGAAGGGGCTCAAGCACAATCGTGACATTCGAGGACTGTTAGTTTCCTTTCCTGAAAATGACGACATTGACTCTATTCTTCCCTCTGCCCCTTACATGAACTATGGTTTAATGTAAGGTGTGCCTTAGAAGTGTTGCTCTTTTAGGAGAGATCTTCTGGGGAAGATCTGAAGGGGGGATTGTGAGAATGCGATATTCTTAAGTGTTCTTTATTAATCCATAGTCATGTTTAACTTCTAACTTCAGGTTATTGGGGATCCAGATTGAGGAAGACCTGTCGTGGAGTATGAACACCTCAGGGACCATCAAAAAGGCACAGCAGAGACTTTACTTTCTGAGACTCCTCAAAAAGAACAACCTGTCACAAAAACTGCTTGAGTCCCTCTATCACTGCTCAATAGAGAGTGTGCTGACATACTGCATGTGTGTATGGTATGCCAGCTGCACGGCGGCAGAGAGAAACGCACTTCAGAGGGTCATAAAAACTGCCATGAAGACCACTGGCTGCTCTCTCCCCTCCCTAGATGAACTGTACAGTGCCAGGTGCCTCAGTAAGGCCCAAAACATCATAAGGGACCCATCTCACCCCGGACATAAACTTTTTGAACTGCTGCCCTCGGGCAGGAGATACAGGACAATAAAATGCCGGACAAACAGACTTAAAGGCCTACTGAAATGAATTTTTTTTTATTTAAACGGGGATAGCAGATCCATTCTATGTGTCATACTTGATCATTTCGCGATATTGCCATATTTTTGCTGAAAGGATTTAGTATAGAACAACGACGATAAAGTTCGCAACTTTTGGTCGCTGATAAAAAAAAGCCTTGCATGTACCGGAAGTAGCGTGACGTCACAAGTTGAAAGTCTCCTCACATTTCCCCATTGTTTACACCAGCAGCGAGAGGGATTGGGACCGAGAAAGCGACGATTACCCCATTAATTTGAGCCAGGATGAAAGATTCGTGGATGAGGAACGTGAGAGTGAAGGACTAGAGTGCAGTGCAGGACGCATCTTTTTTCGCTCTGACCGTAACTTAGGTACAAGGGCTCAATGGATTCTACACTCTCTCCTTTTTCTATTGTGGATCACGGATTTGTATTTTAAACCACCTCGGATACTAAATTCTCTTGAAAATGAGAGTCGAGAACGCGAAATGGACATTCACAGTGACTTTTATCTCCACGACAATACATCGGTGAAGCACTTTAGCTACGGAGCTAACGTGATAGCATCGTGCTTAACTGCAGATAGAAACAAAATAAATAAACCCCTGACTGGAAGGATAGACAGAAAATCAACACTACTATTAAACCATGGACCTGTAACTACACGGTTAATGCTTTCCAGCCTGGCGAAGCTTAACAATGCTGTTGCTAACGACGCCATTGAATCTAACTTAGCTACGGACCTCGACAGAGCTATGATAAAAACATTAGCTCTCCACCGACGCCAACCCTCATCTGCTCATCAACACCGAAGCTCACCTGCGTTCCAGCGATCGACGGAGCGACGAAGGACTTCACCCGATCATCGATGCGGTCGGCGGCTAGCGTCGGATAGCGCGTCTGCTATCCAAGTCAAAGTCCTCCTGGTTGTGTTGCTGTAGCCTGACGCTAATACACCGATAGCATCTACAGCTTACTTCTTTGTAGTCTCCATTGTTCATTAAACAAATTGCAAAAGATTCACCAACACAGATGTCCAGAATACTGTGGAATTTTGCGATGAAAACTGAGCTGTTTGTATTGGATACAATGGCGTCCCAATACTTCCGTTTCAACCATCGACGTCACGCGCATACGTCATCATACCTAGACATTTTTTAACCGGAAGTTTCGCAGGAAATTTAAAATTGCACTTTATAAGTTAACCCGGCCGTATTGGCATGTGTTGCAATGTTAAGATTTCATCATTGATATATAAACTATCAGACTGCGTGGTCAGTAGTAGTGGGTTTCAGTAGGCCTTTAAGAACACTTTTTACCCGAGAGCAATAGTGTCGCTGAACACAAGACAACAATAATGACTGTGCATGTGAGCTGTGTGCTTGGTATTTTTATGTATTTTATGTATTTGTATCTATTTATCTATGTTCATATGTTTTTATGTGTTATGAATTTGCACTAAATTAGTTTTGCTTGCAATTTCGTTGTACAATGTACAATGACAATAAGGATGTATTCTATTCTATTCTATTCTATTCTATTCTAAAGCAGCTAGTATTTATTTATTCATGTAGTGCGTCTTCTCGTGATCTCCTTGCATTTATCTTATGTCCGCTAGTAAACTCTTTGTTTTGTCTTAAGGGCTCCTGTTGGTCGGCTCACAGGCAAGTTCTTATCTGTTCTGAAGATGCAGCTGTGCTCCTTTCTGGACGAGAGGGGCTGTTTTTGCGCTACATAAGCTGACTCTTTTTGTTTGGATTTAGACCTCTTCTTGCTGATGCTATTGTCGCATTGTAAGGGCTGGTCTTCTAAAGCTTTAGTAAAACTTGGCCAAGTACTATTCTGTCTCGGTGGTCCTTCTTACTTCGGTGCTGAAAACCTAAATGCTTTCTTGCCCAGTTCAGTTCTTACTTTGGGGACGACAAATTGCAGAACATTCATTGAATGAAGATTGTGACTTCCTGGTTTCTTTGTTAAAAGACAAGACAGATAAGATGGAGTGATACCCAGAATGGTTTTGTAGATGAAAACATACCAATGATTGAGGCGTCGAGCACATAAAGATGTCCAGTTAACCATTGAGTATAACACACAATGGTGAGTAAGGGGAGCGCAGTTGGTGATGAATCTCTACATATATGTCATCCAAAAGAACTTGGGATTGACCAGTGTGTTTTAGTCGTTGAGAGGAAGACTGGTCACGCGCAACAGATGCTATAAATAAAAATGCAAAAATAGCAACAGAGCCTGACCACTGCATTGAATTACATTTTGGATAGAAAGCTCACTTGACAGAAGAGATATAAAAGTGAGAAAGCAAGTACAGTTTGCAGAATGAGAGAGCACAAGAGAGAGAGAGAGAGGTAAAGGGGGGTGTTGGGGAACGGGTAGGGATGAGGCTGTGTTAGGCCTCGAGTATGACTGATATTGAAAAGTAGACAGGCACCTCTTACGTTTATGCGCGCTTGGTACTCGGCGCTACCGGCCGAGTTTCGTGCGGCGCACCGATACAATCCTCCGTCGCGAATCTGGGGGTTGCTGACGTTGACGTAGCTCACTGTGCTGCCGTCCGAGTGCGTGTACTGGCTGGCTCGCACGCGGGACAGGTCGCGGGCCACCGGCTCGTCGTCCAGGGTCCAGGTGATGGTTGGGGGAGGGGCTCCTTTGGCGGTACACATCAGGGAAAAGGGCTCGCCCGGAACCACCACCTTCTCGCTGAAGGAAGCCACAATACGTGGTGTGCCGTCTAAGTAAAATTATAAAAAATATGTCAGGTTATTAAACAGTGCAAGCACAAAATAATCTCAAATCTGCCTCACCTTCCAGCAGAATGATTGAGAAGTCCTGGGCAGTTTGACCCTTACGCGTGGCAAAGCACTGGTAGGCTCCTGAGTGTCTTTTTTGGGCAGCAGAAATAAACAAGGTCTCGTTGTGAGCGCCCTGGATGGAGAAGTGTTGGTCAGGCAGGACGGGCTCTGTGTTACGGTACCAAGACACAATATAGTGGGGAGAACCCTGGACGGCACAGGACAGGATGACCGTGCTGCTGATCCCTGTCTTGAGGTTCTTGGGGGACAAGGTGACCCGCAGGGGCTCTAAAGATGGAGGGTACAGAGAGAGGCTTGTTAGAACTAATCTCAACATTGATTCTATACAATAGTGGTAAATAAAATTGTGTTTCGGCAGAGCAGGTAAGATTTAGGTAAGCTTTAAATCAAATTACACCATGATCGGACTTGAACAGGTACGAAATTTGGATTTCAAAAGTGGAGGACACACAATTGGCTTTAGTACAGGTTTCGTGGCTTGTAACGATTGATTGATCTATCGATAGATCAATTTATGTTCCTAAATTTCAAGTATATCGATCTGTGCTCGGCAAATTTGCCTTACAAAAGATAAGTATCGATTCAAGATCGTTTTTAAAGGGAATCAATCGATTTAAACAATAAAAGAAAAAGGAAAACGGTGGGTTTAAGAACGGCAGACTTTATATGGAGTTTAGCATAGTTAAAAATAAGGACGTCAAACGTTAAGTCTATTTTACAATCTGTGGCGTCATCAAAACAAAATGGTAGGATAGCTACGGTGGTCGAGAAAGGTCATAAAAGCTAGACAATAGTGTAATATCTGTGATATGTGTGTGCTTTTAGGATGTGGTGATGTTTGGGTGTATGTGTGTTTTGATTGATAGATTGAAACTTTTATTAGTAGATTGCACAGTGAAGTACATATTCCGTACAATTGACCACTAAATGGTAACACCCGAATAAGTTTTCCAACTTGTTTAAGTCGGGGTCCACTTAAATTGATTCATGATACAGATATATACTATTTTCATAATACAGTCATCACACAAGATAATCATCACAGTATATAAATTGAATTATTTACATTATTTACAATCCGGGGTGTGGGATATGGAAGGGGGTGGGGGGGGGGGGGGGGGGGGGGGGGGGGTTAAGTTTGGTTGGAATCAACACTTCAGTCATCAACAATTGCATCATCAGAGAAATTGTCATTGGAACAGAGTAGGTCTGACTTGGTACATATGTACAGCAAGATGTGACCGCTCTCCATGACGACTGAGCGCAACTGATGATGATGTTGAGTATCAAAACATGAGTTGTGGCGAACAGCAGCTCTTATTTATGTGTGTTTGGAGTCCTTTAGTTTGCTACAGCTTGTTGATAAAGCATCTGAGAGTGTATTTCTGAATGTGTCTCTCCTTCTTCACTGCGGGGTATTACAAAACTCCAACTTTCAGTTACAGCACGATTGCAAAAGCCACAAAAATGACGAATGACATAACACAATGATAAAGACGCAACAGACAAAACGGAAATGACACTTACGGCGACGCATCGACTTCCGAAACACAAGGAGAAGTCATTTCAAGAGAAATAAATAAATACAAGCGATAGATCTAGGAGGCTATGGAAATTAGGAAGCGAGGGGCTAACGCCATCAACAGGGATGAGGGGGCATACATGCTTTTGCACGCCTGGGACAGAATACGGATATGGCTGGATCGGGGAACTTTATCTAGCAGGTAAATCTACTCTTAAAATGTTGGTTACTGTAGTTTTTTTTTTTTTTTAATTGCTTGAATGTTAAAAAAGTGGGCAGAAAAGGTTTCCTCTTGTAAACGCGACCTAAAGTATCGGTTGCCCTTTATTCAAATAAAATGAGAATGCATTGGCCAATAATTGTTGTTTATGCGCTTGTATCCATAATTCACTTTTACATAAATCCCTTACAAAAAATATCAGGAGTATAGGAAACTTCACCTGTAGTGTCCAGTATCCAGGATTTATTTCACAGTTACACTGGTTGATTTTTTTGCTAAAAAGTTACTGAATCGTTTCTACCCATATCATTCTAAAAAAAATTGATTTGTTGTTTAAACGAATCGATACACCCCTAATGTTTTGGATTATAAAAACATGTTTAAGGATGTTCTTATTCATCCAAGTCATTGTGTTCTCAGTTCCCGGTTTTCTTGCCTCCAAGTGACGTCTTCTAAAGTGGAAGTGTTTTTACCAAGTAGAACATTCTGAAACTTTGTCTTACGTGGGATTTGTCGTGTTGTGCAAGTTGGGCTTTGGTTGTGAAATTCATTATCTTTTCATAGACCTCTTCCGGCAGGATTTGTTATAATTTGAGGAGTAATTTGTCAGATTTTACCTTGAGGCTTCAATTGTCAAATTGACTTGTCTTACTCTTTTGTTCATAAGTTGTTTTTGTGCCTAAATCAGGATTGTGCCTATCTTTGTAGAACAAAGGCATACGCTTGTGGGTATGAGGCCATTTTGTCTACAAGTTGAACCTGAGGTGGTTACAGTAGTCCGCAACTTTCCGAGCCAATCTTTTCATATTCCTGTACCATTTTTAGGGTATCCAACCTAAAATGAATCATGTCATTGGATGTTCTCAGTCATCCAGGTCATTGTATTCTTAGGGCATTCAATTGGATGCAAATGGACTGTTCAGTTCGTCATAGACGACATTTCACCTGTCATCCAAGTAAGTTTCATCACTTCATGCTCATAGACTTAAATTGGTCAGATCTAGACTAGAAGCTGGTACCAAAACTCCAATTATTTATCCTCCATCACATTGAGGGCGGGTTCGGGGAAGGGTGGCTCTGTCCTATTGTAGTAAAAATATCAACTGTTGAGATGCAAAGAAGAAACCCGTCTGTCAATACCAACGACAGTCGTTAAATAAGAATTTCCCTTTGTAAGCATTTTGGTATTGTGTGGCAAAATGATCATTGTGAAATGACCAATACTAGTCCAAAATCAGTCATTAGATTGGAATCACCCACATTAGCATTCCATTCAGTTGTAAAAATGACACAAAAGGAGCAATTCTTGTTATTTGCTAGAGGCTAAACTGTCGTCTTTCAGGAATGGTTGAAAGGACGGTGTTGTATGTGGGTGAAAGTTTGTGTCGCAAAACCACCTCCTCTTTTCAGGGTTGCTTTTTCAACCTTGACGTAGATGGCTTCCTTCACTCTCCTTTCGTACCATACATCTTCCCTGTCCAGAGTCTGTACATATTTGTCCTCAAAGGAATTCTGTTTCTCCCTGAGGTGCAGATAGACAGCCGAGTCTTGACCTGAAGAGTTTGCTGTGCCATACATCGGCTTAGTGGTTGTTTTGTTTCCCCAATATATGAATCAGTTACACTGGACATCATACACCAGATTTTTTGGTGGGTGTGTGGTGTTTGATCTTTGGGACGCACTAGTTGTCTAAGTGTGTTCCTTGTATTTTTAGGAATACATGCTAAACAAAATATTCTCTTCGTGCTACCCCTGTAAATTGTTCCTTTCCTGGTCCGATACAATGTACAGTATCATACACCCATTTTACAGAAGCTGTGTTTGAAAAAGTTTATCCTCTCACTCAACTGGTTAACAGCAACACAGCAAATGTTTTTAAATCATTTCAACCGTTTTTAATTCCATATCACAAATATCTCTCCTGTGAATGATCACGACTGGCCCTAATCTCGCATCTGACTGCCGATTGGACAGCTGATGCATTCTGTCAATCAGTGTCACGTTGACAAGAAGGCGGTGCCAGGAAGCCAATCTATGAGCTTGTGGCCAGTCTAAAGAGACACGCTTTAGTCTAAGCGATGGGTTTCCACCTGGGACAAGTGTTTGAGTTGTCTTCTTTAAGTAGTGTTACCTTATTTTCAGACAGTACAACCACTAATAGATACAAACTCCAAAGGGAATAAGCGGTAGAAAATGGATGGATGGATGGATACAAACTATCGCATTCTCCCCTCCCAAAATAAATCTTTGAGCTTGACCAATTATAAAGAATCATAGTGGCGGACTCTACTGTACTGTAGGTTAGTCTTACTTTGTATTGGAATGAGGCTGTTTATCATGAAATACTGCAGTTTTACCTCTAAACCTTTTTGCTCAGTACAGGAGAAGAAAGGTGTCGAATACATTTTTTGACAATAAAAATGCAAAAAATGGTGCGTGCTTAGTGGAAATAGGCCTCAGATTTGCACCTATTGTGCGAGTCAGTTAACCGTGTTTTGGTTTACATCAATTATTTTGCAGCATCTGTATTCATACTGTATGTGCGTGTGCTAAACTGCAATGAAAATCAGACATAAAGGGACGAAAATGTCACTGAACAATAAAGCAGCTTGTGTGAGGTGCTCTAGGCGTCTGGATGTGTGTGTTTGGGTGCAATTCACAGTGCACAGGAGAACTCTCTTTGTAGGCAGCTTGCGTGTGTGTGTGTTATGGCTCTCATGTCCTGTCACAGCATGTCTGTGGGTTGTGTAGTGATGTGCTTCATGGCCAGTCTGCCCAATCTCCAAACTGACTTCCCCCGTTTTTGATCGGTTACTTAAAATAATCAATTGTCCACCATACAATTTAAGATGTTTCCTCATACTCTCTTTACCCACCTATGACGTTGAGGTGACCCGTCACCTCTTTGGAGCCGAAACTGTTGGTGACCTCACAGATGTAGTTGCCGCTGTCCTCCAACCTCAAGTCGGAAATCGTGAGGCCTGTGATGTGGCGCGTCCAACGGGATTCTATCGGCAGTGGCCGCCCGTCCTTTAACCACCTGATGGCGGGGTTCGGGTAGCCTGATGCGATGCACGGCAGCTCCACGTTGTGCCCTACCTTCACCTCACCGGACTGGAAACTGTCCAGCACAGACGGGGTGGACTCCGTAGGGTCTATAAGGTTGAAGCAGGGTAGATTAATCAACATAAAGTAGAGTTTACTTCCCGAGTCTGTATGAAGAGGTCACATACCCATAACAGAAAGCCTTGCTCCATTGCTTTGCCGAGTCTCTCCGCTGTACTTGTGCTTTGTGATACAGCGGTAGGTGGACAGAGCGTCTTCCTTCTGCACTTCTGAGATATACAGAGCGCCAAATGAGGTCAGGAAAAAACGGTTCCCTGTAGAAGAGAGCATAAAGGAGAGCAGAATGCGGTCAAATAAAGACTGTCACGAATAGACAATACAATTAATTAACACAAACACAATACAAGACCTACTATGATGATATTTTTATCATAAAAAAACCCCTATGGCCCAGGTGTCAAACTCCCGGGTCGCAGCATCCTTTGAAAATCACCGTCCATTTCATTGCACTAAATATTGTTACTAAGGGTGTCAGATTACCACCTGAAGTAGCAATAGTTTAACTGTACACGCCTCAAAACGACACTACTTTATGTATTAAAGCCTGTCTGTAGCAAATAAGACAAAGAAGCATTATAACACAGTCAAAATTGATAATTGTAACAGCAACAAGGCATGCTGGGAAACACTAGCTCCTCAGACGCATGCTTAGACTTGCCAAGTGTTCTGGATTTTGCGGAATATTCCTGGGAATTGCCCTCATTTACAGACTTCCTGATAATGGTTACAGGTTGCCCCGGTTCTGCTTTTATTGAGTGCATTCAACATAATTGTAGCTTTTGCCCCGATGTTAAAAGGATGAGGAGGTGCTGGTCCATCAACAATCACTTTATTAAAACAAGTCAAAAACCATCCACAGCCTCTCTCTCTGTTTCTCATCAGTCACAACACATTCAAAGGCTTTCAAACTGTCTGAAACTAGAACTCTTCAAGCAGAAACTAACACAAATTTTCAATTAATCCTGTTTGGCCCCATGATCTAAAGTGTGCTTTTAATTTTGGCCCTCTATACGTTTGAGTCTGATATCCCTGCCCTGTGGGTTGTTTTCAAAAGCTTTGAATGAAATGCCAGCATCCATCTAATTTCACACCAATGCCCATGCAAAGACGTTTTCTCAATGGCAGCCATTTTTCTGAACTAATCTTGCTTAAAGTTTACAGACATGTGCTTGACGGTCCCCTAAAGGTGTGTACCCAATTTGGTGGTGATCCGGGTCAGCATCCATCATTTACAGAGGGTGTTTTGTCGGGCGCATTGAGCTGTGTGAGAAATTTCAAGACAGTTCCATTTCTAGGTCAAACTTTTAATAAAAGCACCACCGTGTGGTGTAGTTGTTAGAATACTGCAGGCACGGGCAACACTATGATGGTGCTTTTGTGAGCAGCGGTTCAGGAGTAAAAAAGTTATCTTTTCACAAACATACACCATGTGGCGTCCTATATTTCCACATGACTGTACCCCGGCCCCGAAAGGGACAAGCGGTAGAAAATGGATGGATGGATGTATCGTGCACAACAAAGGTCTGCATGTTTGGACACATATAGCGAAAAAGAGCTTTAGAATCTAAAACTGGGATATAAAACTTAATTGTTTTGGGGGGGCCACATTTCCAGAAAACTGAAGACCAGGGGGGGCAGACTTCTCCCTTAACTATTAGTTCCCGTTCCTACAATGTATATTCCAGAGAACCAGCGTCTTCTACAGCAGACATTTGATTTTGGTCTATTTATTGTGTTAGAGTTAGAGGAGCTCTCTGATGTTTTCAAGGACCTTCTGCAAAAAAAAGCTAGTCAAATATATCCATGACAACACTCTAGTGTTTTTAAGAATCTCAGAACCTTGATGAACACTACTATTATAACTAATGAAGTTGAACAACTGACCTCACAATTCGATTACGATTCAGGAGCTATGATTGAATTAAAAATCGATTCTTGATGCATCTTTAATTTATGTATATTGATGCAGTTTCACATTTCTTTTTGTTTCGCTAAATAAGCATTTATCAATTGCAACTTTTAAAAACAGTGCATTTGCAATAAGAAACAGTTAAATTAATTCCCATCTAGAGATGTCCGATAATTGCGTTAAAATGTAATATCGGAAATTATCGGTATCGTTTTTTTTATTATCGGTATCGTTTTCTTTTTTTTAATTTTTTTTTATTTTTTTATTAAATCAACATAAAAAACACAAGATACACTTACAATTAGTGCACCAACCCAAAAAACTTCCCTCCCCCATTCACACTCATTCACACAAAAGGGTTGTTTCTTTCTGTTATTAATATTCTGGTTCCTACATTATATATCAATACATATCAATACAGTCTGCAAGGGATACAGTCCGTAAGCACACATTATTGTGCGTGCTGCTGGTCCACTAATAGTACTAACCTTTAACAGTTAATTTTACTAATTTTCATTACTTACTAGTTTCTATGTAACTGTTTTTATATTGTTTTACTTTCTTTTTTATTCAAGAAAATGTTTTTAATTTATTTATCTTATTTTATTTTATTCATTTTTTTCAAAAGGACCTTATCTTCACCATACCTGGTTGTCCAAATTAGGCATAATAATGTGTTAATTCCACGACTGTATATACATCGGTTGATATTGGTATCGGTTGATATCGGTATCGGTAATTAAAGAGTTGGACAATATCGGAATATCGGATATCGGCAAAAAGCCATTCTCGGACATCCCTATTCCCATCACATTAATTCAATGTTTACTTATATAGCCCTAAATCACAAGTGTCTCAAAGGGATGCACAAGCCACAATGACATCCTCGGCTCAGATCCCACATCAGGGCAAGAAAAAACTCAATGGGATGACAATGAGAAACCTTGGATTTGACCCCCCCCCCCACCCCGCCCCCCCTGGGCGATCGGTGCAATGAACATCGAGTGGATCTAGCATAATATTGTGAGAGTCCAGTCTATAGTGAAATTAATGGAAATGTGTGCAAAACTAGAACATAAGTGCCCTACAATCTTTCAGTGGTTTGCTGTAGTCAGCTAAATTTGAGAACTGTCGGCATTACTCTATTTACAGTAAATATGATTATTGACGTTTACTAATCGATTTTATAATCATTCATGTCCGAATTGCGATGCATCTAAAAACTGATGATTTACCCCACATCTATTAGTTACATAAATCACATTAAAAAACAATCGTCAAAAAGGAGAGGACTTAAAGGGGTGCCTTGTGAAACGCCTCAGTTATATAAATCACAAGTTCGGACCCCATTATTTTTGTTTGCAAGGTTAAAATGTCAAAGCAAGGATCTGCCAATGAGTTCACAGTGGTTAATTTCCTCTATACAACAGAGGCACTCCAGTGCATAGACGCCGATTCCATGGGTGCTTCGGGGCCCGAGCACCAACGGACAATGCCGAGCACCCGCATGGGATTGATGGCAACTTTCAATCTTTAAAATAATTTTTGAAAATTCAATCTTGTAGTTAATTTTTTGGCGAGTTTGGTCCGTTTTACAAAATAATAAAGCCACAAATCATATGGGATATTAACTTGGCTGAACGTCTATTTTTTTTCAAATACACACACACACCAAGCACCCACTGGCAGAAATGTAGATCGCCGCCTATGCTCCAGTGATTTTTGAAATTTGCTGCGAAAATGTTTGTTTCCCATATTTTGAACTGAATACTGAGTAGAATAACCCTGACCTAGGAACTAGACCAGTGATAATTGATTTTATTATTAAATATAGATGATGTACATTCAGAAAATGATGCCAAACTGATTGAAATATATTTTCATACACATACAGTAGCAGACATAATGTAGCGCTCATATAGAAGTGGCATTGTGGTGGATGTATGACTCATGAACATCAGAATCCGCTTGCTGCCAATTAAGTTGTTCTATACTTTTTTTATTGCTGCATGTACGACGTATGTTTGTCTCTGTATTTGACCCATCCTGTCTTGCCAAGCAGTGAGCAGCCATCATAACGCCCGCGGCCCGTATCAACGACCCAGAGAGCAATACACTGTAGAGGAGAGTCCTGCCTACAAACAGCAGCAACTGGGATGTTAAAATGTTTCATATTTCATGTACAAACCCCGTTTCCATATGAGTTGGGAAATTGTGTTAGATGTAAATATAAACGGAATACAATGATTTGCAAATCATTTTCAACCCATATTCAGTTGAATATGCTACAAAGACAACATATTTGATGTTCAAACTGATAAACATATATTTTTTTTGCAAATAATCATTAACTTTAGAATTTGATGCCAGCAACACGTGACAAAGAAGTTGGGAAAGGTGGCAATAAATACTGATAAAGTTGAGGAATGCTCATCAAACACTCATTTGGAACATCCCACAGGTGAACAGGCAAATTGGGAACGAGTGGGTGCCATGATTGGGTATAAAAGTAGATTCCATGAAATGCTCAGTCATTCACAAACAAGGATGGGGCGAGGGTCACCACTTTGTCAACAAATGCGTGAGTAAATTGTTGAACAGTTTAAGAAAAACCTTTCTCAACCAGCTATTGCAAGGAATTTAGGGATTTCACCATCTACGGTCCGTAATATCATCAAAGGGTTCAGAGAATCTGGAGAAATCACTGCACGTAAGCCGCTAAGCCCGTGACTTTTGATCTCTCAGGCTGTACTGCATCAACAAGCGACATCAGTGTGTAAAGGATATCACCACATGGGCTCAGGAACACTTCAGAAACCCACTGTCAGTAAATACAGTTGGTCGCTACATATGTAAGTGCAAGTTAAAACTCTCCTATGCAAGGCGAAAACCGTTTATCATCAACACCCAGAAACGCTGTCGGCTTCGCTGGGCCTGAGCTCATCTAAGATGGACTGATACAAAGTGGAAAAGTGTTCTGTGGTCTGACGAGTCCACATTTCAAATTATTTTTGGAAACTGTGGACGTCGTGTCCTCCGGACCAAAGAGGAAAAGAACCATCCGGATTGTTATAGGCGCAAGGTTGAAAAGCCAGCATCTGTGATGGTATGGGGGTGTATTAGTGCCCAAGACATGGGTAATTTACACATCTGTGAAGGCGCCATTAATGCTGAAAGGTACATACAGGTTTTCGAGCAACATATGTTGCCATCCAAGCAACGTTACCATGGACGCCCCTGCTTATTTCAGCAAGACAATGCCAAGCCACGTGTTACATCAATGTGGCTTCATAGTAAAAGAGTGCGGGTACTAGACTGGCCTGCCTGTAGTCCAGACCTGTCTCCCATTGAAAATGTGTGGCGCATTATGAAGCCTAAAATACCACAACGGAGACCCCCGGACTGTTGAACAAATTAAGCTGTACATCAAGCAAGAATGGGAAAGAATTCCACCTGAGAAGCTTAAAAAATGTTTCTCCTCAAATCCCAAACGTTTACTGAGTGTTGTTAAAAGGAAAGGCCATGTAACACAGTGGTAAACATGCCCTTTCCCAACTACTTTGGCACGTGTTGCAGCCATGAAATTCTAAGTTAATTATTATTTGCAAAAAAAAAACAAAGTTTATGAGTTTGAACATCAAATATTTTGTCTTTGTAGTGCATTCAATTGAATATGGGTTGAAAAGGATTTGCAAATCATTGTATTCCGTTTATATTTACGTCTAACAATTTCCCAACTCATATGGAAACGGGGTTTGTACATCATCTAAAGAAAGACACTTATATATTTAATTTTTGTGCTAATAAGCATATAAAAGATCCATCCATTTCCTACCGCTTATTCCCTTTGGGGTGGCGGGGGGCGCTGGAGCCTATCTCAGCTACAAACTGGTCTTTTTTCACCATTCTTAGAAAACTCAAGAAACACTGATTTTAAAATGGAATAAAAACAAGTCAAAATGTCATGTTAAGAGCCTACCACAGCACTTAGCTAAAACACATGAGAGCTTTTAAAATGTCCACATCCATCAAGGGAGATATGCGCCGCAGAGAAAGATGGATGAGACCCAGAAGAAAAAGAGACGAGGGGGGTGGTTGGGTCATTGTAGGTGTTAATAATTGATGTGCGTGTGTTATGGGAACTGCAGATTAGTGTCATTTTCATTGAAGTTCTGGCCGTGATTTAGCCACATGTCAATAAAAAGAAAAGAGTGCGTATATGTTAAATGGAGAGGGGGAAGAGGGAGCGACAGGGGGGAAACTATGAGAAGAGTGAATTTCAGTGTTTGAATCTCAACGCTTGCCTGACTTCGTTTGCATTCCTTCCACCCCCCAAAGGGTTATTTTAGACAGTGCACACTTCAGGCTATCTTGTAAGTTGCATATTGTTTGGTTACGCCAATGTGACTGCAGAGTATGTGTGTGTGTGTGTGTGTGTGTGTGCGTGTGTGCGTGTGCGTGTGCGTGTGTGTGTGTGTGTGTGTGTGTGTGTCGGTGCAAGGTGTCTGTTGTTTGCTTTGCATGTTCCAGTATATTTTTACAAGGTTGACAAGACAAGACTGGGGTATAACACAGGAGAATTGAGTAGCTGAAACTGGAAATAGTGTATGAACACACACACCAACAATTACTCATGCATGAACACAGCAGCAACAGTTTTAACTCATGGACAACACGAATGCCAAAGTCAGTGTTTACATGTTGAACAAATAGAAAAAAATCTGCATTACAATAACAAGTGATTCGGGTACATTTTCATGCACATTAAGTCAATTATTTTTTATCGAGATTTGTGTGAATGTTGTCCATCTATCTGTGTTGGCCCTGCGATGAGGTGGCTACTTGTCCAAGGTCTACCCCGCTTTCCGCCCGAATGCAGCTGGGATAGGCTCCAGCACCCCCGCGACCCCGCGAGGGACAAGCGGTAGAAAATGGATGGATTGATGAATGGATGTTTCCTTTTTTTTAACAAGTAAATTGTACTTTAGCCGCATCATAAAGCATTGTTTGCAAAATGGAGTGCACTACTTGCCTGAAACCAGCAGAGGCACTATTCAGTCGCTCACATCTAATTTAGGAATGTTCGGATCAGGATTTATGCTTCCGATTCCGATACCAACTATCTTTGAGTGAGATCAGCTGATACCAATACTGATCACATGTATTAACTGTAAATGTTTTATTTCATTTATTGTGAATGCTATTGACAGTTTAACAACTTTGTGCTCACCTTTGTGCATGTAAATACAGCATAAAATGTTTGGTGGACAAAATGAGACAAAGGAATAGTGGCATAAAACATGTCTTTCTGTGGCAGCGTCGGAAAAAGTTGTACAAAATCCACTAGCAACGCTGAGATCATTATTCATGCGTTCGTTACGTCTCGTCTCGACTACTGTAACGTATTATTTTCGGATCTCCCTAGGTCTAGCATTAAAAGATTACAGTTGGTACAAAATGCGGCTGCTAGACTTTTGACAAGAACAAGAAAGTTTGATCATATTACGCCTCTACTGGCTCACCCGCACTGGCTTCCTGTGCACTTAAGATGTGACTTTAAGGTTTTACTACTTACATATAAAATACTACACGGTCTAGCTCCAACCTATCTTGCCGATTGTATTGTACCATATGTCCCGGCAAGAAATCTGCGTTCAAAGAACTCTGGCTTATTAGTGATTCCCAGAGCCCAAAAAAAGTCTGCGGGCTATAGAGCGTTTTCTATTCGGGCTCCAGTACTATGGAATGCCCTCCCGGTAACAGTTAGAGATGCTACCTCAGTAGAAGCATTTAAGTCCCATCTTAAAACTAATTTGTATACTCTAGCCTTTAAATAGCCCCCCTTTTTTAGACCAGTTGATCTGCCGTTTCTTTTCCTTTCTCCTCTGCTACCCCCTATCCCTTGTGGAGGGGGAGACACACAGGTCCGATGGCCATGGATGAAGTGCTGGCTGTCCAGAGTCGGGACCCGGGGTGGACCGCTCGCCTGTGCATCGGTTGAGAACATCTCTGCGCTGCTGACCCGTCTCCGCTCGGGATGGTTTCCTGCTGGCCCCACTATGGACTGGAGTCTTACTATTATGTTGGATCCACTATGTACTGGACTCTCACAATATTATGTCAGACCCACTCGACATCCATTGCATTCGGTCTCCCCTAGAGGGAGGGGGGGGTTACCCACATATGCGGTCCTCTCCAAGGTTTCTCATAGTCATTCACATCGACGTCCCACTGGGGTGAGTTTTTCCTTGCCCTTATGTGGGCTCTGTACCGAGGATGTCGTTGTGGCTTGTGCAGCCCTTTGAGACACTTGTGATTTAGGGCTATATAAATAAACATTGATTGATTGATACAAAATACGACGAGTTCAAGGATCGTTGAAATTAGTAGGACCAAATGGTGCTTAACAAATACTGATCTGTAAAACATGTATAACAAACAGTGGGATTTCTAACAATTAGGAATGTTTGTCCTCCTACAGAAAATATATTTAAATAAAAAAAAAAAAATTTCTTCATCTTTTTCCATTTTCACACATCTCTGAAAGAGGTCCAGGGAGCCACTAGAGCGAAGCCAAAGAGCCGCGGGTTGCTGACCCCCGGGTTAAAGGAACAGCGAGTATTTGTGGCTGAGGTGAGCGCGCAACAAATTTTTTTTGTATCAGATATGTGATATTTCGACGCAAAAAATTATTGCTTAAAAAAGCAGACTTCGGCATTTCATGGATATTTTACATACTTGAACACAATAAGCCTTGTCCTACTCCTAATACTTGATTATGATATTTAAGATATTAATAAATGCAATTTATAATTAGCTGCTATCTTGTCAACAGGGGAACTACAAATAAACACAGTATTAGTCAGAGGGGATTGGCGTTTGTGTTCAGCATTAATCGGCAATTGCGATTATGCACTTTTTGAGTTTGTCTGCCGATCGGTCGGCACATCCTTAATACAATTAACTATCAAAAGAAACACAACATGACTTATGCTGTGGAAAGTTGAGTTACATTCGCACAGACTTCCACAACTGTCACCACTTGGCCCATATGTTCAACACCGCCATTAAAACACGGAATTCAGGACATTCTAGGAGGAACCCCCCCTCCCCCCACGCACACATACGCACGTTTTTCTCTGACTATTGTGCGAAGTGCCAAAGCGACGTAAGCTGTAATTTCCAAGCATGCCCTTTTATTCCAACCTTGGTGTTAAGCATTACAGGATAATGTGCACTTGGCGCAGAGAACTCAGTATAACACAGCTCTACACCCTGTCACAACATGCCTGCGGAGGGAAAGACAGGCCGTGAGGGCGGCTGGAAGAGGGGGAGAAGAGGAAAAAAAAAAAAATCAAAGAAAGGAAAGAGAGTGAGGGCGACAGTAGACAAGATTAATGAGGAAGAGCTTGTCAATGTAAAAGGAAACATCGTTTCTGTTTACACTTACTCAACCCTTTATTAGGTACCTTACAGCCTGCTTTTCATTTCAATGTTCACCAACTTTCATGCATTATTGGCATTGTGCTAGGCTTGGACCTAGGGCTGGGCGATATGGCCTTTTTTTAATATCTCGATATTTTTAAGCCATGTCACGATACACGATATATATCTCGATATTTTGCCTTAGCCTTGAATGAACACTTGGTGCATATAATCACAGCAGTATGATGATTCTATGTGTCTACATTAAAACATTCTTCTTCATACTGCGTTAATATATGCTCATTTTAAACTTTCATGCAGAGAGGGAAATCACAACTAAGTCAATTGACCAAAACTGTATTTATTACACAGTTATTAAGCAGTGGCACAAACGTTCATGTCATTTCAAAACAGAAAGTGCAAGATTGTCAGAGACATTTTAAAACAAGCTATGAGTGCACTTTTGTGCATGATGTCACTAAGATGACTTATCAAAACAACACTAAATTAAAGTGCACGTTTTGTACAGAACGCCACTACAATTGTTTAAAACAAATAAAGTGCTCTTTTGTGCATGATGTCACACAAGATATTTCAATAACTGTCAAATAAAAATGAGCTGCATAATAGGAAATCAAATAGTGTAAGTCCTTCGCTATGTGGTAGGTTCCTGCGGACGTTATCTCCTTCTGTTGTTGACTATTTTTTCATAAAGTGTTGATCTGGAAATGGTTGCCTCGACATTTTGTTGTTGTGGCACCGAACGGAGATGTTGACATGCGGAGTTTCAAGCACGCCTCATTCTCTAGCGGGTGACTTTTCAAATGATGCTACATTTTAGCAGTAATGCTACTTTTTGTAGCAACGCTTTTGCCCCACACTTGACAAATTACGGTTGTCTGTTCGACATATTCCCACTTGAAGCCAAACCACCGCCAGACGATGGACCCTGTGCTGTTTTTCTTGGGAATTAATTCTTCCTTCATTTGTTACCAGATTCGCACCTTATTTCTCTCCTATTACCACTCGCACCACAGCTAACGTTAACCATGCTGATACCTGTCTGCTCCGCAAGGGCGTATACGTATGTGACGCATGTAAGAAGGTGCGCTTGTTTTATGTCTCTGTGAGAAGGAAAGACAAGAAAGAGTGATAAAAGCCTGTAGTGTAATGCCCGCAGCTAAAAGCAACTGTGTGAGAACGTATACTCGAATATCACGATATAGTCATTTTCTATATCGCACAGACACAAACCTGCGACATATCGAGTATATTCGATATATCGCCCAGCCCTACTTGGGCCCCGTTTGTGTACACTGTACAATATGTTAAATTTATGTTTTAAGGTAGCCTAGCCTCCAAAGGCCAGTTGTGTTGCCACAGGTCCCTCAGTAGTGGACTGTAAGTGTGTTGACCAAAATATCCCCTGAATGCAGTATAAAATGTTTTTTAGTAAGCCCTACTGGAAACACACCATCAATATAATAGCAACATTAAATGTGATAACAAATTGTCAATTATTCATTTTAATAGCAGAAGCTTGTATGCAAACTACAACAATATTAAGAACTTTTTGGAACACATCAACGAACCCTTCAAAGTGATTGCTGTCACAGAAACATGGATTGATGATAAAAAAGGAATAGATTTGATCTGGAATGATATGAACTAAACTACATCAACAGAACCAACAAAAATGGAGGAGGAGTAGCTGTGTACGTGATGAAGAACCTGAACTACAAAGTGGTAAAAAACATGTCATTTGCTATAGATAATATCTTAGAATGTATAACAATTGAAATATGTCCGGAAAAAAGCAAAAACATATTCATCAGTTGTATATATAGATCACCTAAGTCAAGTATAGAAACATTTGAAGAATGGATCAAGGCTACTTACATGGACAATGGTCAAAGAATAATGTTCTTATGTGGTGACTTTAATATTGACTTATTGAACCCTAACAAGCAAAAGTCTATTGATGACTTCATTGATACAATGTACAGCATCAGTTTATATCCTAAAATCACAAAGCCAAGCAGAATCACAGGACACTGTGCCACGCTTATTGATAATATTTTTACCTATGATTTTGATAATAACACTACAAGTGGTCTACTTATAACCGATGTTAGTAATCATCTGCCAGTTTTTACAATATATGATGGAAACTACAAGAAGAACATGGAAGACAAAAGGACATTCCGAAGACTATGCACAGAGAAGAGGATGATTGCTTTCAAAATTGAGCTACAAAAGCAAGATTGGGACAATGTTCAAAAAGGTTAAAAGATAAAAACGGTTTTACATTTACTAAAAGACAAAGATGATAAAAACACGATTTTAAAACGCCATTGACTTGTTTGTCAAGTTTAAAATCGCTGTCTATAGTGGCGCCAAGGCTGGTGACTTTGGGACGCACATCATTTTGCAATGGTCCCAAGTCAGTGAGGGCCGGACCAAAAACTGAAATTTCCGTTTTTCCCTCATTCATTATTAAAAGATTCTGGGCTAACCAAGCCTTGATGTCGCATAGACAGTTGAGAAGGGGTGTCAGGTCAGGTGATTGGTCAAAAATTCCCTCAGGCTGTAAGACTCTTGAACGCATCTTAATTAAATTATCCCCTCAACTCCCCCCAAAATGGATTAACTCGCTGGAATAAAAAAGACAATATAACATACATCCATAAACATGGACGCATGTGAAAAAGTGCAATATATTTATCTGTAATCTGTACAGTAATCTATTTAATTATTTATATATATTTATTTATTTTATATATATATATTTATATATTATTTATATATATTTATTTATTTATATATGCACCTTATTGCTTTTTTATCCTGCACTACCATGAGCTTATGTAACGAAATTTCGTTCTTATCTGTGCTGTAAAGTTCAAATTTGAATGACAATAAAAAGGCAGTCTAAGTCTAAAAAGCACTCATGTGACTTCAGAGCGCCATAATTGCTACCACCTTTGATGCTTGCCTATGCTGTAAGGCATGGGTAACTTACACATCTGTGAAGGCACCATTAATGCTGAAAAGTACATACAGGTTTTGGAGCAACATATGTTGCCATCCAAGCAGTGTGTTTTTCATGGACGCCCCTGCTTATTTCAGCAAGACAATGCCAAGCAACATTCTGCACATCTTACAACAGCGTGGCTTCTTGTTAAAAGAGTGCGGGTACCAGAGTGGCCTGCCTGTAGTCCAGACCTGTCTCCCATTGAAAATGTGTGGCGCATTATAAAGCGTAAAATACGACAACGGAGACCCCGGATTGTTGAACAACTTAAGCTGTACATCAAGCAAGACTGGGAAAGAATTCCACCTGAAAAGCTTCAAAAATGGGTCTACTCAGTTCCCAAACGTTTACTGAGTGTTGTTAAAAGGAAAGGCCATTTAACACAGTGGTAAAAAGGCCCCTGTGCAAACTTTTTTGTAATGTGTTACTACCATTAAATTCTTAGGTGATGATTATTTGCCCCAAAAAAATAAGGTTCTCAGTTCGAACATTAATCAGAAATACTCTAATCAGAAATACTTTAACTATCTTGGCTTTGCAGTAAATTCAATTGAATATAAGTTGAAAAGGATTTGCAAATCATTGTATTCTGTTTTTATTTACGATTTACACAACGTGCCAACTTCACTGGTTTTGGCTTTTGTACACTGGGTAGACTCTTCTAGCGACTGTTTGAACACCTCTTCTTTTCTCTCTGGAGCAAACAAGTGAGGGAAATGATAACATTTTTTAAAAGTATGGTTCTGTGTGTGCTCAAGAGACACATATTCTAATAACATGTAAGTTATAGATAGCAAAATATTTTAGAACCTTAAACATGTTGTTCAATTAATAAGTTTTTGACAGTCTTAATCATAAGTGATCATTTCATAGAGCTCTTTGACAGTGTAGATAGTGAATTTATCAGCAGCATTTGACTTCTCCACTTTGTATCTAATTCATAAACCTCCCCTACATTGGAGGAGGCGACCTTACAGGTAAGAAGGGCAGCAGATGGAGATTGATGGAGGGAGTGAGAGGGGAGATTAAGAGCAACATGCTGCTGGGAGTGATGTGGGGAGGTGGGGATGGTGAGAGAGCCTGCGGGGCCAGAGAGCAGCACATAGCGAAAGCGATTCCTCCGCGTCTCCGTCTCGTCTCTGCAAACATCTCCTTGTGGGAGACAAGATCAATTCCCGTCTAGTCTGCCAACGCCTCCGGGAGTGTTGTTGTTGTTTCTCTTGTTGAGTGCATGTTTGTAAGGCTTTGAGTCACAGTCGGCTTTTCTCTAATTATTTGTCATTCTTCCAGGAGTCAGGGGGAGATTTTTGAGGTTCATGCATGACCACTTGCTCCCGTTCTTTTTTTTTTCTTTTTTCTTCATTATCTTTTCCCTTTATGTCTGTTCTGTAATGAGCCCACTTCAGCTGATGAGCCCAAGGCAGGAAGTCGGGCCAAGTGCAGAGAAATTGCAAAGATGTGCGCCTATTAGGGGTGTAACGCTACATGTATATATCATTTTTTTGGTCCAGAACATTGGGTACCGTACAGAGGCGTACAGAGTTCCGACACGTGACAAGAGGGGTTACACATATGCCGTCCTCTCCAAGGTTTCTCATAGTCATTCACATCGACGTCCCACTGGGGTGAGTTTTTCCTTGCCCTTATGTGGGCTCTGTACCGAAGATGTCGTTGTGGCTTGTGCAGCCCTTTGAGACACTTGTGATTTAGGGCTATATAAATAAACATTGATTGATTGAAGTCGACTGCCTTGCAATATACTGTGGAACCTTGATTTACGAACCACAGACCGAATAGAAATGTTTGTTAAAGTTAAAAGTTAAAGTACCACTGATAGTCCCACATACTAGGTGTGGTGAAATTAACCTCTGCATTTGACCCATCCCCTTGTTCCACCCCCTGGGAGGTGAGGGGATGGATGGATGGTCTCTCAAGTGGTTCTGTATATTCTGTCGCACACACTTTTACAGTACAGTAAGTGGTGGTATGCTGTTAAATCGAGAGTACTTATCTTTAAGAATGCATTTTTAAACTTACAGCATATAGTTGCAATTTTATTGTAATGAACAAAAATTACAATTGTGAAGTTACAGCATTTGGTTGTAACTTAATTGTAATGAATTGTAAAATTACAGCTTTGCAGTTACAGTAAATTGCTGTTCTGATTAGTGTAAATGTTACTGTGAAAGTAATGCACTTGTTTACTATAATTTATAATTAACATTTTTATTGTGTATGTACCGAACTGTGATTATGGCTTACAGTTACAAATACATGTTCACAATATTATATGTGTTCACATTAGTGTTGTCCCAGTGCCAACATGTATTTCGTTAATTTTCGGTACTTTTGATACTTTTCTAAATAAAGGGGACCACAAAAAGTGGCATTATTGTCTTTATTTTAACAAAACAATCTTACAGTACATTAAACATACGTAGGTTTCTTATTGCAATTTTGTCTTTAAATAAAATAGTGAACATATAAGACAACTTCAATCAATCAATCAATCAATGTTTATTTATATAGCCCTAAATCACAAGTGTCTCAAAGGGCTGCACAAGCCACAACGACATCCTCGGTATAGCCCACATAAGGGCAAGGAAAAACTCACCCCAGTGGGACGTCGATGTGAATGACTATGAGAAACCTTGGAGAGGACCGCATATGTGGGTAACCCCCCCCCTCTAGGGAGACCGAATGCAATGGATGTCGAGTGGGTCTAAGATAATATTGTGAGAGTCCAGTCCATAGTGGATCCAGCATAACAGTAAGAGTCCAGTCCACAGTGGGGTCAGCAGGAAACCATCGACTTTTATTAGTAAGTAAGCAAACAAAGACTCCTAATGTAGCTGCTGACATATGCAGTAACATATTGTGTCATTTTCCATTCTACTATTTTGTCAAAATTATTGACAACTGGTAGAAAATGAATTATTAATCTACTTGTTCATTTACTGTTGTCATGTCAGAGTGATCATGTTTTGTTTTAGTCATGTTCGGTTTTGTTTTTGGACTCTTTGTGCACTTTTGTTTGTTTTGTCACCATAGCAACCCATTCGTTTTCACCTGTCATGTCACGCACCTGATTCATTTGCACTCGCACACCTGTCACTAATCATGTCACTGCTATTTAAGCCTGTCTATGTCTTTTGATCGTCCTGGTGACATATCTATCTATCCATCCATGCTACCCATGATATTCATGTCCACCCTTGGTATTCATGCTTCATGCCATGCCATAGTAAGTGTTTTTGTTTTGTGTTTTTTGTTTATTTTGCCTTTGTACTAGTCTTTTGTTTTCATAGCCAAGTTTTTTTGTACTTCCGCCCTTGTGCGCGCCTTTTGTTTGATTCCTTTTTTGAGCATTAACAATAAATATGTATTTACCTTCACGCCACGTCCAGTCCAGCTTTACTTGCATCTCGGGAAATCAAACACACCATAGTCCACGTCTTGACAACTGTTAATATCTGCTTACTTTTTCTTAAGATGTTCTATCAACATTTATGTTAATATGTAACAATCACTTATTTTTCTGTTGTTTGGATGCTTTACATTAGTTTTGGATGATACCACACATAGTAGTATCGACTAGATACGCGCCTCTACTTGGTATCATTACAGTGGATGTCAGGTGTAGATCCACCAATGGCGTTTGTTTACATTGTCACGCTGTGTAGTGAAGCATGTTTAGCTATTCCTCGTCCTGCAGGGATGATAATTGTAAGAAACTTACTTTATTTGTCGCCATGGAGGCGAGGATTAGTGATTTAGAAGTAGCTAAATCACTGCTGACTGCGGCTAGACTTTAGCCGCTAGCTAGCTAGCCATGTCTTAAAGCACCTCTTCCTGAGGGCGTTTCAGTGTTATAACTTCACCTTTATCTTTAGTTTTTAGACCAAAATGCGTCCATTCTCCCTTTTCTGTCTACACACTGTGTCTGCTTGTAAGTACTCCGTGATCGTGCGCTGCCGAACATGCTCCTCTGCTCGTAAACCAGCAATGTTACGACATAACGACGACGGAGGGTTGGGGGGTTGGGAGACCGATACTTTTTAGAGGCGGTATAGTACCGAATATGATTCATTAGTATCGTGGTACTATACCAATACTGGTATACCGTACAACTCTATTTCACATAAGTGGGGAGCCCTGGAGTTTCACTTGTCCATACTCCCCACTATTTGAGAAAGGAAGGACAGGAAGGGAGGAGATGCATAAAAAATGGAAAAAAAAGGTGCTGCTAAATATAGATTACAATATGTGCTATTTTCAAAGTGTTACCGAGGAAGGAGTAAAAAGGATAGAGTGAACACGAGCCAGCACACAGACTAGCCAAATAAATTAGGAACAAAAACAATCTATTTTACTTTCAGAGTAGTCAGGGGACCAAAATAGATGAAATGACAAAAAAAGACAAAGAGGAAATGGCGTAAGAGAGGAAGGGTTGCCATGCAAATGAGGGCGAGGCTGCAGCAATGCTAACTAGCAGAAATTTGCACTGTTGGACTCATCCCACCCCTCTCCCTACTTCTCTTCATCACCGCTTTTTTCTCTTCCTCTCTTTTACCCATTCTCCTGCTTTTAACAGGATAGTTTGCGTTTTTTTTTCTTTTTCGCTGTTGCTAGGGCCCTCGCGTTTGCATGACAACAGCTGGGTAGGGGGCACCGCTGCGGCGCTGGTGTGCCAGTGTGTGCATTGGTGCTGGGCGATAGAGTGTGTGCGACAGAGTATCCTTCATTAGAAGTAAAAACACAATCAGCCGTTTAAATAATGGCAATGGACACCCGAGGAGGGGAGAGAAACTGCTGAGTTGCTCGGTAATTGATTAGCGGAACTGGATTGATGGCCACAGAGGGGCCTCTGAACATCACTGTGCATGCTTTGGATATTAATAATTTTGTAAAAAAAAAACATTTGTGTGTCAGATTTTTGATTTTGAGGGCAGCAAGGAAAACCGCCATTGTCTGTCCGTGTCCTGATTTCTCACATTTGTACATCCACTGTCTCACATTTGCTGATTGCATCCTAAAAATCGTGTGTGTGTGTGCATGTGTTTGTGTGTGTGCGTTTCAGTGCAGAACTTCCTCTCGACGGGACGGTGGAAAAATACTGGATAGCAAAAAAAACAAAAACCCTGCACTTTCAAAATTGATTCTCGTTCACATATTTTATTAATTGCAGCTTTCCTTCTCTTTTGACACCTTTGCTGCCATCTCCTCTTTAATTAGTCCATTAAATGGTTCTGATGATGGTGTGGAACTATTAATTAAGCAATAGATACAAACTTGCAAGACAAAATAGTGTGGGCTACTTGACTGCCACCTCTACGGGCACTATGCTAAACTATACATGTATTTTCAAAGCCTGCTAACTATTAACCTGCTAACGTCATTTGTAGCCAAGTTTATAACTAAAAGGTACATATTTTGGTACTTGACACATTGTTAAAGGGGAAATACACTTTTTGAGGGGAATTTTGCCTATCAGGATAGGATAGGTCTTTATTGTCATTGCATAAGTACAACAAAACTTTGTTTTCAACACAAACCCGTTCAAGATTAGACAAACAAACAGTGTACAGGGTTACAGAAGAGGAACGCTGATGGGTCCCCACAAGGCGCCCCGTAAAAGATGGGAAAAAGGTAAACGCTGGGGAAGGATGAGTAAAAAAAATACAATCTAGACTGGGCTCCCAAGGGGGCCCAGTCTGGAGTGGGAAAACACCTCCATAGCAAAGCACATATATATATTACAACATACATCTCGAGATATCTAGCAACAGAGGGGAGGGGGGTGCCATGGTGGCGGGCGCAGCTCTCAGGCGCTGCCCATCCTTCCATCACCCCTACGGGATTTGCGTCAAGGGCGTTGGATTGGGGGTGGAGTTACTGTTAGAGCCATTTCGGACATAATGACACATATTTTCTATGTTTACAAGTTATGCTTTGTTTAAAGTAAATGTAATTATACAGTCATAGTTTAAATATACAAGCTGTTTTTAGTCTGCTGTGGCCAGTGCCCTGTACTTTGCAGTGGTTTGTTGGGGGAGCAGCACCAGCAAAAGGTCCTTAAACCGGATTGACAAACTGATCCGGAAAGCCGGCCAAACTATTGGCACACAGTTGGAGGCGTTTGTGGAAGCATTTAAGTCCCATCTTAAAACTCATTTGTATACTTTAGCCTTTAAATAGACCCCCTTTTTAGACTAGTTGATCTGCCGTTTCTTTTCTTTTCTCCTCTGCCCGCCTCTCTCTTGTGGAGGAGGGGGGGACACACAGGTCCGGTGGCCATGGATGAAGTGCGGCTGTCCAGAGTCGGGACCCGGGGTGGACCGCTCGCCTGTGCATTGGTTGGGGACATCTCTGCGCTGCTGACCCGTCTCCGCTCGGGATGGTTTCCTGCTGGCCCCACTATGGACTGGACTCTCACTATTATGTTAGATCCACTATGGACTGGACTTTCACAATACTATGTCAGACCCACTCGACATCCATTGCTTTCGGAATCCCCTAGAGGGGGCGGGGGGTTACCCACATATGTGATCCTCTCGAAGGTTTCTCATAGTCATTCACATCGATGTCCCACTGGGGTGAGTTTTCCTAGCCCTTATGTGGGCTCTGTACCGAGGATGTCGTTGTGGCTTGTGCAGCCCTTTGAGACACTCGTGTTTTAGGGCTATATAAATAAACATTGATTGATTGTGTCAGTGAGGGACAGGAGGACACTGGACAAACTGCTCGCCATCATGGACAATCCTGCCCACCCACTCCACCAGACAATTGAGGGACAGCGGAGTTCATACTCCAACAGGCTCCTTCAGCTTCATTCCTACAGTGTTCGATTCAAGAAGTCCTTCATTTCGCACTCTATCCAGCTGTATAATCACTCACCATACAGCAATAGATGATATCTGTCTATTACCTGACCACTTCTATGTTAGCTACTTTTCTTTGTTACTACTGTAGCATTGTACATGGTAATTGTTATATATTGTATATATTATATTAAAATTGAATATAATATAATAATACATCAGTATATATAATTGTGGAGGGAGATGGGGCCAGAGCTGCCTGCAGGAGCAAAGGTCACCGCCTCTGTCCATGGTGCTGAGGACAGAGCACCATCAGACGGGGGTGTGGCAGTGCTGACGGCGAGACACAGCTGGCAGGTGATTAGATTTAGTCTAAACATCTGTTGTCTTTAACAGTAAGCGGCCGGGAGCAGGAGGGGAGAGAGGATACGGACGTGACTGAAAAGTTGGAGAAGAGACTTTGATAAAATATATGTATATTAAAACTTTGTTCAACTTGGCATGCCTGGCTCCTGTGAAGTGTATGTCAGTGGTACCGCTAAGAAGCGACCTCTACAATTATCTACTGTATATATAATATGTAAATATTGCATATATATTATATTTTATATTGCTACTACGGTACATTTTTAGTCTACTTCATACCTGCATTATCCTTTGCATCCGCTGTAACTGAGCTACTGTGTGGAACAATTTCCCTTGTGGATCAATAAAGTTTGCCTAAGTCTAAGTCTAATATTTGGTATTTTGCTATATTATTGGTATACAGTTTAAAATATTGCCTTTCACTTCCTATCATTGTAGTTGTGCTCTATTAGTTTGCTCTGTTTAGACTGGGTGTCGTAAAGTGGCAGTAACTGTCGTAAATTGTCAGCAACTGCCGTAAATGTGACGATATTTTGTTTTGAAAGGTCGACGAACAGGGAATGGAGCAGCAGATTTTTTGACCGTGTTTAAACATATGTAAATCTGACTAAAGACATCCTAGTGCCTCAATTACATGTTTGTGCTAACGTAATCTGTATTCTTTTTTGCTACTCTTGTCAGCGTTTGTCAGGAAGAAAAGTAAAAATAAACCCTGCCATTTGTTTATACTTTGGAATACTTATTGTGGAACGCAGGAACAGCTGATCAAAAGAAAATAAAGGTTAGCAAAAGTCAGCTAACAATGGAGTCAATGGGAGTTGCTCTATTCCGCCTACTAAGCACACTAAAAAACATTCAATACCGCTGTTAGCAAAAACAATAATTTGGATTAACTGGAAACTAAAAAATCCTCCAGTTTACTAAGCTTTAATGAATGATGTGATGAAGCATTTGCAGTTAGAAAATATGACATTTACATCAAGAGGAAAATTTATTTATAGACTATAATAAACGTAGTCCCTTAAATGGGGTATTATTATTTTTATTTAATTATGTTTTTTTGGACTGGCATGTATCTGCTTTCACTTGTGTTTTTTATGTTTTGTCTTTATTTATTATCATTTAGCATTTTGTGTTGTTTTCAATAACAAGAAGAACAATGTTTTATATACACGCTGTAGGTATATATGTAATATAATAACAGTCACATTCATATTAACATCATTATTATGTAATACTGTATTATCATATTTTTGTCATTTTAACCATACAGCGATGTATTCATTTCACAGACGTACCACAACGTTTGCTTTTCCCTTCAACAACAACAAACCTACTACTCACGGCATACTTTTTTTTTAGACACGGACAACATTTGGACAAACTACGATCCAGAACCAGATTATTTTTTACCTTTTGTGGTATGACTGCTGCTGTTCTGTTGTATTGTCTTGTTGTAATTATTATTGTAATTTTGTTTGTGCCGCCCTCTTTGTCAGGTCACTCTTGAAAAAGAGATTTTAATCTCAATGAGTCTTTACCTGGTTAAATAAGGGAAATCGATTGATTGAACCCAAAGCGGGCGCCACATACAGAAAGTGTGGCCCAAATATTTGATGTAAAATGCATGTATGTGTACGTATGTAAAGCAAATCAGCTGTGGGAAGTTGAACTACATCCACACTATTGCATTTTCACCAGGATGCAATAAGTCTACCATGAATTGATTAACGTGGACCCCAACTTAAACAAGTTGAAAAACTTATTCGGGTGTTACCATTTAGTGGTCAATTGTACGGAATATGTACTGTACTGTGCAATCTACTAATAAAAGTCTCAATCAATCAAAAAAATCTGCTCATTATATTATGACAGTGGCATTGAAACATTTCAAAACCTGTCATTTGAAGAGCATAAGCCAGGGGTAAGGAACCTATGGCTCTAGAGCCAGATGTGGCTCTTTTGACGACTGCATCTGGCTCTCAGATAAATCTTAGATGACATTGCTTAACACGATAAGTAATGAATAATTCCGCTCGTAATCACAGTGTTAAAAATAACGACTACAAAGCCATCAGCAAAACCATGCAGCACCAGAAGTCGCATTAATGGTAATTAAGTATTTAATTAATCATTGGTTACCTTCAGAATAACAATGTTATTAAAAAGAATAAGAGACTTATCATACTGTAAAAATGTTGGTCTTACTTAAAAATGCACACATTTAGTTGTATTCAGTAGAGATGTCCGATAATGGCTTTTTTGCCGATATCCGATATTCCGATATTGTCCAACTCTTAATTACCGATACCGATATCAACCGATACCGATATATACAGTCGTGAAATTAACACATTATTATGCCTAATTTTGTTGTGATGCCCCGCTGGATGCATTAAACAATGTAACAAGGTTTTCCAAAATAAATCAACTCAAGTTATGGAAAAAAATGCCAACATGGCACTGCCATATTTATTATTGAAGTCACAAAGTGCATTCTTTTTTTTAACATGCCTCAAAACAGCAGCTTGGAATTTGGGACATGCTCTCCATGAGAGAGCATGAGGATGTTGAGGTGGGCGGGGTTGAGGTGTGGGGGAAATAGCGGGGGGGGGGGGGGGGGGGTATATTGTAGCGTCCCAGAAGAGTTTGTGCTGCAAGGGGTTCTGGGTATTTGTTCTGTTGTGTTTATGTTGTGTTACGGTGCGGATGTTCTCCCGAAATGTGTTTGTCATTCTTGTTTGGTGTGGGTTTACAGTGTGGCGCTTATTTGTAACAGTGTTAAAATTGTTCATACGGCCACCCTCAGTGTGACCTGTATGGCTGTTGACCAAGCATGCGTTGCATTCACTTGTGTGTGTGAAAAGCCGTATATATAATGTGACTGGGCCGGCAAGCAAAGGCAGTACCTTTAAGGTTTATTGGCGCTCTGTACTTCTCCCTACGTCCGTGTACCACTCCGTACAGCTGCGTTTTCAAAAGTCATACATTTTACTTTTGGAAACCAATACCGATAATTAATTTCCGATATTACATTTTAAAGCATTTATCAGCTGATAATATCGGCAGTCCGATATTATCGGACATCTCTAATATTCAGTGTTAAAAAATATTATATGGCTCTCATGAAAATACATTTCCATGAGACCCCTGGCATAAGCTATCAATATTTTATATTTTATTGAATGCTTATCCTCACTGGTCATGTTAATCTAAGCCTGTTTTTAGAAGTTCTCTGAGAATGTGACAAACCAAGTCAAAAGTACAGAGAGAAATAAATATAAGACAAACGCACTAGAAGAGGATACATAAGAGGCTGCCCCGTGAGCGAGCATTGTAGATGCCGAGCTGAGACTGGGTTTTGTTTATTTGTGAGGTGTTCTCATTATTCCTTGCAGCTCTCCAGAGGCCGCTAAAATCTTTTAAAACATCAACACACCAGAGCCTTTAATCTGACAGTGCTCTCACCTCCAAGTAATCACGCACAACTAGGAGGCCCAAAGAGAATAAACAAAACAAAACAAAATCTAACCTGCGGATGTATACAAACAACTGTGCTAAATATATATTTTGTATCTTTGCCATTTCTATAACGCTATTCACAATAGCAATGCAATGTAAAAAAAAGCATGAACTGAAATGCAGCAGCTCAATGTCTGTTGATGTTAAACCATTTCATGTCACTAATTAATTTAACAGCGACAAACATTCATTCCATGCAATCTTGCATAGCCACACTTACAGAAAGAGCAACGAGATGCTCAACAAAACATTCAAGGTCTGCAGTCTTTCAGTACCATGAAAAGCTACCTTGCTTGGCACAGCAAATAACCACAAAAAAGGAAACGACTGTCAAGATACAGTTAACTAGTAGTTAAACACAGCTACTAGTACTGCAACAACTGTTACTACAATACATAAGACATCAGATCACATCAAATCCCAGTGACACCTTGATTCATGATTGCCTATTTTTACATGTTATTACATATACAGTGGTATCTCAATTTAATAGTACACCAACTTTCCACTATTTTAAGACACGACGGTCTCTCGGCTTTTCGTTGTTTAAAGCAGTGTTTTTTAACCTTTTTAGAGCCAAGGCACATTTTTTTCATTGAAAAAATCCCGAGGCACAACCACAAGCAGAAATCATTAAAAAACGAAACTCAGTAGCCGATATTGACAATAAAAAGTAATTCTCGCAATTGTTGGATATGAATTTAAACCATAACCAAACATGCATCACTATAGCTCTTGTCTCAAATTAGGTGTACTGTCACGACCTGTCACATCACACCGTGACTTATTTTGAGTTTTTTTGTGTTTTTCTGTGGGTAGTGTTTTAGTCCTACTCTTGCGTTCCTATTTTGGTGTTTTTTCCAATTTTTTGGGTATTTTCCTGTTGCAGTTTCATGTCTTCCTTGAGCGCTATTCTCCACACCTGCTTTGTTTTTGCAATCCAGACTATTTAAATTGTGCGGACGCAATCCTTCTTTGTGGGGACATTGTTGATTGTCATGTCATGTACGGATGTACTTTGTGGATGCCGTCTCTGCTCCACACACTGTAAGTCTTTGCTGTCGTCCAGCATTTTGTGTTTTGTTTACTTTGCAGCCAGTTCAGTTTTAGTTTCGTTTTGCATAGCCACACCTAAGCTTCAATGCCTTTTCTTTTTGGTTTAAGCATAGGATACCTTATTACCTGCACGCTGCTTCCCGCTGTCGTCTGCATATTGTAATCACGACACAATGTGTTCCCGACAACTACAAAGCAATTTTTACCTGAGGCACTTTTTTACCTGCACTCTGCCTCCCACTGTTTTCGACATCGACAAGCAATTAGCTCCGGGCTGCCACCTACTGATATGGAATAGTATTACACGGTTACTCTGCCGAGCTCTAGACAGTACAGACACTCAAACAACGGCACATTATTTACGGATTATAATTACTTTTGTGCAAAAAATATTTTTAACCCAATTAGGTGAAATTACATAATCTTCCACGGCACACCAGACTGTATTTCACGGCACAGTTGTTGAAAAACACTGGTTAAAACACCAGTAGAGTGAAAAAACAAGTTGACTTTATATACTTATTTGTGTTTCATTGTGTCCATTAAACCGTATCCAATTGTATTTACAATCCGCAAAGTGTGAAAACACCGTTTAAACATCACTAAATGCCACAAATTCAGTCAGCTATTTTGACTATTCCGCTCCTAGTACCGTTTCTGCTCTCTGACAATATTATCAGATTAGTCATACTGGAAATATGCAAAAATTCAAAGGAAGTGTGGTGTTTATCATTCACAATTCTTATGTAAGACAAGAACACATATACTTGGCTTTTTTTATGCATTCAAAATCATAAATAAATAGCTAGCAATCGAGTCAACAGATCAAGGGTCCTCTGTTGCACTCATTATACTCTCTCTAAAAGCATCTAACAATATTCAATTTACATGTCATGACATGAAAAGTAACCAAATTTGAGCGATATTGTTGTTAAAAGCGCCAACGCAGACCGACTATTTTTGACAGCAGTGAGCTAATGCTACCTTACGCTGCTATGGTTGACACACTGAGCCGACGACTGCTTCTAAAACTTGCGAAAAGTAAATTCCAGATTATAATTCATGCAGCTCTCACCTGGTAGTAGACACATGTGGCCATAGACCAACTGGCTGACTTTCACGTCCCCGAGATGGCGAAATAGACCCCAAAAGACGCTTCCTTTAGGAACTTCTTTAACCCTTCGTGAGGGTTGTGATTTAATCTTCATCCAAACTAAATTATGTAAGCGTCCCGTCAGTCGGGATCACAGCGAGAGTAGAACTATTATAGTAAGTGTTTGTTTTATTCTGTTTTGTTATTGTTAGTTTGTATGTAAAGCACCTAGCAATGCTGTGGATGCTAGTGTCACAATAAAACTGCATCCATCACTCGGCTTCTAAAACTTATTGCTCATCCTTTTTGTGTTCGGGCTCAAAAATATAAAGTGCTGATCAAAAAGTAATTAGAGAATTAATAGTTGTAATCTGTGCCAATATTACAGCGGTGTTCATGTCAGTTTGATGCTATATGCCAGGGGTCCCCAAACTTTTTGACTTGGGAGCTGCATTGGGTTAAAAAAATGTGTCCGGAAGCCGGGCTGTACATATATACTGTATATATATATATATATATATATATATATATATATATATATATGTGACAATATATATATATATATATATATATATATATATATATATATATATATATATATATATATATGTGACAATATATATATATATATATATATATATATATATGTATATATATATGTGACAATATATATATATATATATACATACCGTATTTTTCGGACTATAAGTCGCAGTTTTTTTCATAGTTTGGCCATGGGTGCGACTTATACTCAGTAGCGACTTATGTGTGAAATTATTAACACATCACCGTAAAATATCAAATAATATTATTTAGCTCATTCACGTAAGAGACTAGATGGATAAGATTTCATTGGATTTAGCGATTAGGAGTGACAGATTGTTTAGTAAACGTATAGCATGTTCTATATGTTATAGTTATTTGAATGACTCTTATCATAATATGTTACGTTAACATACCAGGCACGTTCTCAGTTGGTTATTTATGCCTCATATAACGTACACTTATTCAGCCTGTTGTTCACTATTCTTTATTTATTTTAAATTGCCTTTCAAATGTCTAATCTTGGTGTTGGGTTTTATCAAATAAATTTCCCCCAAAAAATGCGACTTATATATGTTTTTTTCCTTCTTTATTATACATTCTCGGCTCGTGTGACTTATACTCCGGTGCGACTTATGCTCCGAAAATACGGTATATACACGTTTAGTCAGGAAAAACACAGAGGCTATTTCATCCCTACAAGCCTGTTTTGCAGGTTTCCCTGCTTGTCAGGGGATTTTTTTTCTATATATATATATATATGTACTGTATATTCAGAGTGCGATGATCTCACGCTATCGATGGGAAAATGCATTTTTAGACAATATGATTTGCCTGAGCGGCTTGGAGACACAGAGAGTAACAAGCGGTAGAAAATGGGAGTAGAAAGGACAGATTTAAGAAAAACATTTTTTAACTTAGGACTTCCCGCGGGCCTGATTTTGGATGCTGGCGGGCCAGATCCGGTTACTTAGAAGGGGACCCCTGGTATATGCGCTGGTCCTCATGGGAAATGTGGTCTTCTTCTGGTAAAACACTACCGCTTTAGTCCATTGGCACCACCAAAATAAACCGAAACTGAAAGTTCTTAAGTAGGGCTTTAAAGGATTACATTTGATAATTAGCAAGGGCCCATAATTGATGATTTCAATGAGGTACTAAGGTCTAAAAGCTAATTCATTTGCTCATACTTAACAGCCCTCCTTGCACAATACACTGTTTGCATGAACTTTATGAAACCAGACTAGTGCAAATGTGAGTTCATTCAGGACCAAAGTGGAATTAACGCCCCTGCCCTCCATGTCCATGCAGAAGCATGCATCACTGGCCAAGCTGATATGTCAGCAAGTGCAGATTCTAATAAAACGCCGGTATCTTCCATGATCCCCCCCTAACCGAGCCGCCATATTAACAGCCCATTACAAGGCCAGATGAATGAAAATGAACAGAGGCACTGTGTTAAATCAATAGTCGACCCATCCTTCCTCGCCTACCACACACAAACCTTCCCCTTCAACCATTTTCTCCGCTGCTATAATTTCTTTATTTTGCTCTCTGTTGTAGGGGCGTGAGGGAGTGGCGCGTGTCTGACAAAGGGAAATTGACACCTCGTGATAACAAGCCTCCTCCTCCTCCTCGCCGTCTCTAATGCTCTGGTATGAAATGAACACTTGCTCCTATCTCCCCTCTATTCACATTCAAAGCAGTCTATAATAGATGAGCGGCGCTGGGAACAAACCAGCAGCAGAAAGCGGCACAAGGACGGTGATATTACTGCCACTTTCTTTCACACAATGGCAGACAAAGGCCTCGGCGAGGACCGCGTGTGTTAATAAAGAAGTGAATTGCAAAGGTTTGCTCTTTCTCGGTGAGAATAAATGATACACACTTCTTCTTTTCCTTTCTGGGCTCCTATGTTTTTTTAAACACGATCCGAGGTAAGCAGAGGCCTAATGCTCTCATTAGAGACATGCTTCACTGTCAAATGCCAGCTGCACACACGGGCCCCTCTGTTTTATCTGGGTTACCTCAGCTTACCCTTCGAAGGGGCCGACTTTTCTTGTCTGCATCTTTCTTGACAAGGGTGACATTCTCATAGAAAACACTGAGATGGTGGAAGAACATCATGAACACAACCTGTTTTCCGCAAGACATTACGGGACTAATTGCTGATGATTTTAATCTACATTTAAAACACTTCCTTAGGGTCTATATCAGGGTTTC